>NC_137909.1:6947596-7192596 GCF_963457725.1 Sprattus sprattus | reverse complement strand
TCAGGTCAGGGCTGGGATAAACGCTAAAACACAACCCAGCCTCTGGGTCATGGCGACCCCATGCACCCTCCTGCAGAGGCAGGCCTGAGACGGTCCTGATGACTGGCTGGCAGAGGGGGGAGACAAAGCCATCCACAAGTGTCTGTAACCCACCCCAGCAGCGGTCTCTTAGTTTGACGATAACCGTGCTGAGCAGTGCTTTACGGTGCCAATATTGTTAGTACGTAGTTCTTGTTTATTTATCTCTGAAAAATCTGTGCAACCCCCCCTTCTTTCCTACTGCTAGGTGCATTGTGTTACCTCCTGGTATGAAATGCGCCGTACAAATAAAGTTGAATTGATTGATTGATTGATTGATTGATGCAGGGTCCCTGTGTAGTCAGTCAGTGCCCTCAGGGTGTGAGCCCAGACCCTTGTGAAGTCTGTGGGAGAGGTGGAGAAGTGAAGGAGCCAGGCCAGGGTTGAGGGAGGGGGGAGTGTAAAAGCACCACCACTGTCCTCAGAAATCCCTCTGAGATGGAGGGCCCACTAGGAGCAGGGAGGAGGAGGATGGTGAGTGAATGATGGCCGCCGCCTTCCCCTCTGCCTCTTCTCTTTGTGACACCCCTGCCTGGCACGTGACCACTCAGACAAAACACCCTGATTGCTCGACGCCAGACCCGGCAGGAAATGGCCAGCTGGATAAAAAAACAGAAATGCACTTTGATCTTTGAGTTTGCTCGTGTCACCCTCTGCCAGTCCAGCCAGCAAAGGATACCTGCTTTTAGTAGAAATGAATAAAAGAACATTGGTGGTTTCAACACCTGGCATTTAAATGTGCCTTGTATCCAGATTGTACCAAGACATGATATGATATGATATAATTTAACCAGATTACATTCACACCCGGTATTAATATGTCTCTTGTGTCTACATTGTGATCCGATTGAGATTCAATAGATGTGTCCAGCTCACTTCACATCTTCATCTCATTTGCATGGGTCCAAAAACCCCACAAACAACAAACAGAAAAGAAAGAAGAAGATTACTAGAAGAAGATGGTAGCCATCTGTGAAACTCCGTCATTGTGTTTGCTTGCTTTTCAAAACCTTGCTGGTTTGGAACAGTCGCACGCGATTATGTTCGTTCTTCCTCACCCATAGTTGTTGTATTTGGATTGACAACGCAATTTCATTTACACTTGTGTTCAATGTGGTCACAATGCATCCCTGACGAGGTGGTTTGGCCGATCGGACCACAATCAGTGCATTTACACCTGTACTTTCATGGGGTCAAGCACTATCCGATTGCAATCCGATCACCCAAAACACATTTTAATGACCGATGTAAAAAGCCCCATTTCTTTACTGTTGGCCCCATGGCATTCTCCCCTCCGCATGAAATCAGCTGTATCCGATCTAAACATTATGTAAGTGTCCAGCGCCTGTGAGAGAGCACCGCATGAGTAAATATGCAGCGTGATGCATTTGCTGCAGCGTGTGAACTGAAGAGTCCTGTAGCTTGCTGTAGCTCTGCGCCTATGAAATCATGTGGACATGAGCCGTGTTAAACGAGCCTAATGCCTCTGCTGCTGAGACAGCACTTTAACACAACCTTCAAACTGGCATAAACAAACAACACCTCACCAACCAGCACAGAGCCCAGAGCCTGCTCCTCTGGCACACAAAGAGATACACACATACACAAACACACACACACACACACACACACACACACACACACACACACACACACACACACACACACAATACACACACACACACAATACACACACAATACACACACAAACACAATACACACACACACACACACACACACACACATACCACACACACACACACAAACACACACACACACAATACACACACACACACACACACACACACACACACACACACACACAATACACACACAATACACACACACACACACAAACATACACACACACACACACAATACATATGGACACATACATTCATATGCTTAAAAACAACGTCACAAACAGCCTAGAGCATGCTATAAAAAGTAATGGGATCTCCACCAGTAATAAAACAGGGGGCTCTGATGATGGGCGCGGTGTGTGTTCCTCTACGTCTCTCCTTCAGTGGGCAACTAAAGCAAGTGAGACTCCAGGCTAACTGGTCCAGTGAAGGACAATTAGGCTCTGAGACCATTCATCAAGCCATCAGCTAATTGAAGAGCATCCAATAAGACACAACCCATCAGCGTGTTGCAGGCGCCAGGCTTGCTCCATGCATAACCACTCAAGTTAATTTACATCCTACACGATTTTTTATCATTTGTGTTCAGATAAGACATATAATACTGATGACAGGAAGACAAGCTTCTCATCTATCGTGCATTTCACTCTTTTCAAACGCTAATGTTTCAAAGCGGCCATTCGGACTGGAGTTTGTTTTTTCCCTGTTTTTAGAAAGGCCAACCAAAGGAAGGATTTTTCGAATCTGCCCTCCACGGTAACCTGAACCTGAGGGTGCGTGCATACTTTCAGAGCCAGACCCATCCAGAGTGCCAGTGGAGTGGTGGCGTGGCTAGGCGACACGCATGGTTTTGCTTGTCTAGAAACGGTATGCGGGAAAAAAAGCACTACTTCTCAGTCAGGCGCATCACACTGACCGCAGCCGAGCGCATCCTTCAAACAAACACGGCCTCAAAACAGCCCCGACAAATCATGACGCTAAAATAAACACGCGCTTCTTAAGTTGCTGGAGTGGAATAAAACATGCTGTAAACCTAGCACCTTTTGGCAAATGCATTTGTTCCATAAATTATTCAACCTGCTACTTTTCAGGGACTACAATTACCAACTGGCCCTCTCTTGGGCTGCCTCAAGTCTTTTCTGACAGCGAGGGGAATGAAAGTGTTTATTGGGAGTCTTTCATCGCCTGTTGCTTTGAATTCATGAATAAGCGTGACAATAAAGCACAGCGATAGACGGCGTGTTTAACAGGGTCTGGACAGCTTAGGGTTTCAGACTGCTGTTGAGAGTGCCGCATTCAATTCTGTCTTCCCATTATCGGGAAAGGAAATGATAAAACCAACAAGTTGAACCTGGAGTTTGTTTCAAAGTGGGCCGTCAGAGGGATTAGTGTCCGCGTGGAACCCTGTTCTAACTCACTGTGGCGCCCGTGGCTTGCGACACTTAAATGCCAATTTGAGTGCCAGTGTTAGGGCGACAGACCTGTCAATAGCTGCATGGTAAGGGTGTTGTGTTGTGAGGCCAACTGCTCGGCTTGGCACACTCCGCTGTGCCACCAACACCGGGGTCCCTGATTGCCAGCCGCACGCCGTCCCACCTGTCCTGTCCTGTGTGTGTTAATTAAAAGACTTCAGATAATGAGGGGAATCAGTGCCCCCCACTGGGAGCCCTCCAACCACCGCGGCCCCCTCCAGTCTCCCCAGTTATGAAGAGCCCTCCTGATTAGAGGCCATTAATGGAATCAATTACCTGCGTTAGGAGAAAGGGAACCTGCCAACGCACAGGGAGGAACGTGAGGAGCAGCACAGCACGGACACACGGCCCTCGTGCCAGACGCCCACAGATATTAGGCAGAGAGTATTTAACCGGGGGGGGGGGGGGGGGGGGGGGGGTAGGGGTCAGCTTGGGACTCGGCTCTGAAACATCTGGAAAAGGTACCAATAGATATGCTTAGCTCACTGCTTCTTCAAGCCCTCTCAGGGCTTGGCAAGCGTGTTGGCATTCCTTCAGGGTTGAACAAACTCAGGCTTAGGTTGTGCAGAGTCTGTTCAAGGTTTTGGTTATAGGAAGGACAAGAAAAATATGTAGACCATTTGCTTGTAGTGTATTTTTTAAATAGAGGATCCAGTGTTGACCCAGGCTGTCCTCCAGAGCTCTCTGTTTGATCAGAGCCATCACCTCATATCCACACATCACTGCTGTCACTAGCCCGCCGCAGCTACAGCCTCCAGAATGAGTGACAGCTAAAATGAGAGCTGCTGCAGATTTACAATTTGGTGTCTGATCCACTGACATTCTCATTTTACGGATAGGTCCAATTTTAAAGCAGTGGTATGTCCAATATCAAAGCAGAATTTCTCTCTCTCCCCCTATCTCTCTCTCTCTCTCACACACACACACACACACAGACACACACACACACACACACACACACAAAAAGCTGCCTTTAGAGGGCACAGTCCCAGTGCTAGGGTATCTAATAGTGAAAATATATTCGTGTGTATGAGGATTGTGTACGTCCATAAATCTGATACCCTGAATAAAATCTGAGATAAAAGAAATGACAGACTGTTAACTTTTCTGAATCTGAACTCCGACTATGTTCTTACAAGGGCTTTTGCACTAACTAGACAACCCCCTGGGTGTTTAGGCAGTTTTCTGAGATTTGATGTCTGCGGGTCAGATCAGGCCATGCAAGCTTTCAGTTGTGTGTGTGTGTGTTTGTGTGTGTGTGTGTGTGTGTGTGTGTGTGTGCGGGTGTGTATGTGTGTGGGTGTGTGTGTGTGTGTGTGTGTGTGTGTGTGTGGAGCATAGGGTCCAACATGCAATCCCTTCCCACAAGCCTCTTACCCCCCTGACCCCCAGCAGTGGGCCTCTGTCTGGCAGAAGGCGACTGGTCGGGAATCAGGGGGGTGGGGGTCCGATCAGACGCCCACGGGGGGCTAATGGAAGACCAACTGCTTCTCCCTGGGACACAAATCTGTTGCGGCGATGGAAATGAGGAGCCGTCCTGAGCCAGAGGCCCCACCGCCGGCTCCCCTTCATGTGGACAAACATTTGGATGGGGGAGCCTTTCGTGGGGAAAGTGACAGCACAGCGCCACAGCACCACCAGAGGCTATTCTCCGTCCTCCGGTTGGCGCCCACAAAATGAAGGGGGTTTTGGACAGAAGGCTGCTTATTTTTCCCCTCTGTCATGCAAGGCTGAATAAAGAATGATTCGTGCCGATCCTCAGCCAAAAAGACGGCATTGTGAAGATCCCTGCTGCCACGGGGGTGTTGACACAGATTAACTCTAAAAGCAGCGTCTGTGGTGCGCTTAGGAAATCAAGTGCAGGAGCGCCTCAACACAAGTGGTAGACAAAGAGGATGATTTAGTCAGTTGTGTGCGGCTGGCTTGGACACACGGCTGCTGTGTGCCACTTGAGTTTTTATCAGCCTTCATTCAAACGAGCACACGTGGGAGAGGCCCGCTAAATATACCTTCTGCTCTACCGCAGGGGACACACAGGACTTGTTTTTGTTTATCACCACTGGGTTGGACAGGGAGGTCACACAGCACACAAAGTGCTCCATCCTGTCAATGACTGCCGAGGACTAGCCAGCACATCTGCTAAGCAACACTGAATCAGGGAAGGACCTACAAATTCAAGTCAGCGGTGGCCTTTAGACTGAGGCGGCTCTAAAGTCCCACCCCACCACTCCGACATTAAGCCACACTTCCGAACAGATGCGAGAGTTCTGTTTGGAAATAAATAAATAAACCGATAGCGAATGCTAGGAGAAGAACAGAAGCTTAGGAATGAGGGCTCTTCTGTTAATTGCCTCTGATAGCACATTAATGCCTCTCCGGCTGATGTATTAAGAATCAGCCTTAATCTTTACGATTTACTCGCTCACTTCCACGCAGCACACTTCCGGCAAGTTTTCAATCCATGTCCTCCTTGATGCAACATACCCCATCATCATACTCTCTTGTTAAAGCTGACCAGGGGCTGGACAGGGCCATCACACAACAGTAATGTACGTATGTTGCAGAGTTCAGTCGTAGCTTCAGACAACAAATCTCAAACTCCTACAGCATCAGGTCTCCATTTTCAAAGCCCACATGAAATAAAAAAAAGAGCACAGGGGGGTTGCCTTGGAAACGGCTCCAGTGCACTGCACCTCCCTGGAGGTCTGTCGGCGCTCCACTGACAAGGACTCAGCGCTGAGCTCACAGCGCTCTCGCCCGCCGCGACACTCTGCACCGCACCGCACCAACTCCTCCTGCTTCTCCACCGGTGACTGGTGCTTATGGGATATTCTCATCCTCTACAGCTGGACCTTCATGCCAACACTGACAGCATGTCATAGCTTACGCAGGTGTGTGTGTGTGTGTGTGTGTGTGTGTATGTGTGTGTGTGTGAGAGAGAGAGAGAGAGAGATTTGCATGCGTGTGCTTGTTTTTGTATGTATGTGAGTATATGTATGGTGGCACATGTGTGTCTAGATTTGTGTCTATTCCTTTCCTAGAACATGGAAAAACCACAGGTATGCCATGTACTGATACTGTGTTGACTATCACTGTCATCTATATCAGGTACAACAATGTTTGCCAGTAGGCTAATTGTGTGTGTGTGCGTGTGTGTGTGTGTGTGTGTGTTCGTGTGTGTGTGTGTGCGTGTGTTTGTGTGTGTGTGTGACAGCAGGACAGAAGGACCTTGTTTATACCCTCATCAGAACCCCTCCCCAACTGAGGTCTGGAGAGTGAAGCCATGAAGCGCCTGTGTGTGTGTTTGACATCTTGCCTCAATTTTGCGGGCTAGCAGGAGAAAACACCGCCTCCTCCCTCCACACAGTCACGTGTGCTCTCACATAAAGATGCACACACTAAAGCTTACACACACACACACACACACACACACACACACACACACACACACACACACACACACACACACACACACACACACACGTACTTGTTTACTTTTATTGTGTTGTCAACAACACACATAGCTGAGGGGGAATTCATGAAGTCTTGGGTATTTAGTTCAAGGATAGGTGGTCTTTGGCAGAGGTGACTACTGCCCTCTGAGCTCACGTTAAGAGAAGAAAAGAGGGAAAGAAAGGGACAGAGCAAAGGAGAGGAGAGGTAGGCAGAAACAGAGAGAGGGTAAGAAAGAGGAGTGGGGGACAGAGTGAGCAGAACGGAGGAATATAGAACGTGAGGTGTGCCAGGGGTAGGGTAAGGCTGAGCTGGATCCAGTCATCTGATGAAGCGATAAAACTCCAGTGGAGAGGGGTGCAGTGCCCACTACCCAGCGCCAAAGCTGACACAGCCCTGCCACGCACACGCTGCCAGCCAGCCAGCCTGCTTGCCACCCACCACCCTCCAGTCCATAGCACAGCACAGCTCAGCACAGCACAGCACAGCACAGCGCTAAACAGCACAGCACTAAACAGCACTAAACAGCACTAAACAGCACATCACATCACAGCACAGCACAGCACTAAACAGCACAGCACAGCACAGCACAGCACAGACCTAAACAGCACAGCACAGCACTAAACAGCACAGCACAGCACTAAACAGCACAGCACAGCACAGCACTAAACAGCACAGCACAGCACAGCACAGCACAGCACAGACCTAAACAGCACAGCACAGCACTAAACAGCACTAAACAGCACAGCACTAAACAGCACAGCACAGCACAGCACTAAACAGCACAGCACAGCACAGCACAGCACAGACCTAAACAGCACAGCACAGCACTAAACAGCACAGCACTAAACAGCACTAAACAGCACAGTACAGCGCAGCACTAAACAGCACTAAACAGCACAGCACTAAACAGCACTGAACAGCACAGCGCAGAGCAACACAGCACAGCGCAGCACAGCACTAAACAGCACTAAACAGCACTGAACAGCACAGCGCAGCACAGCACTAAACAGCACTAAACAGCACAGTGCAGCACAGCACTAAACAGCACTAAACAGCACACATGCCCTAAGTGAGCTCATGCTGCATGGGGGGGCGACGGCAACTCACACACACAGATACACATACTCATACTTACACACACACAAACATGCACACACAAACACACACACACACACAGGAATACTTACTCATACTTACACACACATACACACACAGATACACATACTCATACTTACACACACACAAACATGCACACACACACACAGATACACATACTCAAACAGATACACATACTCAAACTTTCACACACACAAACATGCACACACACACACAAAGATACTCATACTCACACTTACACACACATAAACATGCACACACAAACACACACACACACACACAGAAACACTTACTCATACTTACACACACACACACACACACACACACACACACACAGAGATACACATTCTCATACTTACACACACACAAACATGCACAAACACACAGATACACATACTCATACTTTCACACACACAAACATGCACACATACACACACAAAGAAACACATACTCATAGTTATACACACAAACATGCACACGCACACACACACACACACACACACACACACACACACACACACACACACACACACACACACACACACACACACACACACACACACACACACACACAAGATACACATACTCATACTTACACACACAAACATGCGCACACACACACACACACACACACACACACACACACACACACACACACACATACACACACACATGCTTACACACACACAAACATGCACAGACACACAGATACACATACTCATACTTACACACATACTCACTCTCTCTCCCACATACATGCACCCACAAACATGCACACACACACACACACACACACACACACACACACACACACACACACACACACACACACACACACACACACACACACACACACACACACACACACACACACACACACACACACACACACACACACACACACACACACACAGCAGGGTGTCTCAGCATGGCTATCAACTCCCAGAGGAAAACTGATCTGACACAGTATGTGTGTTGTTGTTTTTTTTCCTTGCACATGTAATACATCTTGGATATCTACACGCCTTGGCATTGTGTGCTGTGTGGGGGGACACACGTCATGAAGATCAGATTACCAGTAGCATGTTATGCAGGGCCAGAAGTGTGTGTGTGTGTGTGTGTGTGTGTGTGTGTGTGTCTGTGTGTGTGTGTGTGTGTTCTCAGCTGAAAAACACTCTGGACCCCACCCTGGCCATGTGTATCCTTCCTGTTGTCAGGCTCACACACATGAAGAAGGCTGTAAGGAGAAGAGCAGACCCAGACCTGTGCACGCACACACACAGAAACACACATATACACACACATACACAGTCACACACACAGTCACACACACACACACACACACACACACACACACACACACACACACACACACACACACACACACACACACAGTCACACACACAAACTCCATCTTTGTAAGTGAGGGCTACAGCTCACTGTCACAGTTAACTATCACATCACAAACATGGGCTGCTGATGTCCATCCAAGTTTCCCGCAGTCTAACCCAACTGACCCAAGGGAGGAGCGAGGAGCAGTAACTCTGGGGAAGTTATCGGTTCTCCCATCACAGGTGTACAGAGGTTTAAGCGTACGGAAGACAGTCAAAAAAAAAAAGGAAAAAAACAGAAAGGGGAGACAACTTATTTCCTCCACAGAAGGTGCTGAAATGGAATATCGACTGAAGTGGATAGCAATGCTCTCTGTGATAGAATGACAGATTACTCAGATCCCAGATTAGGCAGAAATGGGGGCAGCGAGACATGGAGCTGTTTCTACTGAGTTGTGTGGAGATCACAGGGAGCCTCTCATTTCCCAACACCGCAATTGCTTTCTTCTTAATAGCTTTTACATGTATCAAGTGTACAAGAGTGCATATGTTATTTGGGGATAATTGTTGTGTCCATTTTACATCGTTGTTGCTTGATTAATAACCTCGTGATTTTCTTTTAGTGCCTTTTGGCCACTAATTGATCCAGAACAACCTTTTCTGTCAGAGTGAAAGGGACCTGAGCCTGCAGCGCTCCGAGGGGCCCTGGGAATGAAGCCGTATCATTCAGACACAACAGTCCAACTTCCAGACAGCGCTGTCAGGACGGTGCGGTCGGCGGCTCTGCCAGAGCACCGGGGTCTCGCCAGGGGAGAGGCCCTCATCAATCAGAACCGAGTTCACAGCCTCCGAGAGCCATCATCACACGCACCTCACGCGCCTCTCCCCCGAGGCCCTGTTGATCCTAGACATATCCGACAGACTTCACAATAACTCCCCTCTACACCAGAGGCTACTGCTGCCACTGCTGCTACTGCTGCTGCCGCTGGAGCTGCTGCTTTAGCAGAGGTGACATTTACTCAAGCTCCAGCGCTGAAATAAACCACACACACACAAACACAGACACACTCCCCTCCCAAATAGATTTGGGTTGAAGGAAACACCTGCGTACCAACCAATGCACACACAGAAGCACAATCCCGTTAGCATTTATATCTGAATATAAATTGGCAGAGCACCCTCGACATGGCAACACACACCCAATCACATCGACATGCAGGGCCATACACACACACACCCAAGCACATCTACACGCAGGGCCATACACACACACACCCAAGCACATTGGCACTCAGGGCCAGATCTTGCCCTCCACAGGAGAGTTGCATGGGGTGTGTGAATGGCATGGTCAGCAGATTCCCTGGATGAACAGAAGGGTTGGGTGGGTGAGGAACATGCTGAGCCGAGCACTTCAGCTTGAGAGACAGGACACGGCCGCTCTCCCCACACACACACACACATCCTGTCCTGGAACACACAGCTAGGACACATGTCATATACACACACACACACCTTTAGTTGCCTATTCCTATCTGCCTCATGTTCTCTGCCCTTAGACACCAGTTGCGGTGCAGCTCTTTGCATTCAAACACGTTGGACTCTGACCCCACTCACCACGTGCGAAGGAGGGATTCAGTTTCCCCACACAGGCTTGGGTTACAGCTCCCAGTAGCTCTGGGTGCACTCTACACCTCCACTGAAATGACACTGTGGGAGAACAGCCTGCCTTATTCATGACTACATTTGGGAGAGACCAGGGCAGTCCCTCCCCAGGACCGACGCCATACTCCCAGCAGTGAAACGGGACCCCCCCTGCTGTTCCACCCCGACGCCCCTGCACTCGTGACATGGGCGAGTGTAGGGCGGCAAAATGCAGTGCCTTGATGCTGCTCGCCGGTGGCTGCTCACAGCTGTGACTTTTTTCGAACGTTGTTATGATCATTAATATTATAATCATTGCGCTCATCAATGAAAAATCTGTTCGGTGTCAAATCCCACTCTGATTAATATGCAGATTTGCACTAATTGGAAGCCTAATTAATTCAGCGGGGCCTCCTGGAGGTGTTTGGGTCTGAGGCAAAAAAGATGTTCGGCTGTCTGATAAGCTGGAGTCCCGCCCTCAGACGACATGTATGAAGGGAGAGGGCTGTGGACACGACGCCTCTGCGCATAGGAAAGGACATGCAAAAACCACAACAATTATTCATTGCAAGCAAATTAAATCCAAACAATGGGCATTTTATGAAGGTGTTGTATTGACCTACGGATCGTTGCGCCTCTAGTCTGCTACTGGCAAACATACATACACATTACATGGTATGGTAATGCTGTCTGGCTCGGAACTGAATCCAATTGGGTGCCATATTGTGAGTAATTAATGATGCGAATAGAGCCTTGATGAACCAATGGTGTGATTCAATGCAAATGTATTTAAATGTTAGCATATGCAAATGAGAGACAAAAAAAACAGTCTATCGCCCTCTCTCATCTCGCTGCTTCGCTTAAGCACCTGCTGGGAGGTGTATTCAAAAAGGATTCCTCCACCTCAGATGTGGGAATTTTTTCCTCTTTTTTTAATTTTAACATTCTTTCTTTTTAACCCCCCCCCCGGTTCTCCCTCCCTTCTCATTTCTGTGAGAGCTCTCCACAAGCATCCCACCACATTAAAAATGAATCTTCCTTACTGCTGTGAAGGAGAACCAGAGCAGGGGAAAAAGAGAGAAAGAAAAAGAATGAGAGAGAGAAGGGGAAAAAAGAGACAGACCACCTGCATCTTGGGCGCTGTGTCCCTTTCCTGCATTATGGAGGAGCTCGTCAAACAGCAAGTGGCCGCCTACCTCCTCATCCTCAGCTCCCTGACTCTCAGCTCATTCATCATTTACACGGCCTCTTCTCCAGGCCTCTATTCCAACACAGTAGCCCTTCACCGGCCTCTTCTCCATGCCTCTGTTCCACCACAGTAACCCTTCACCGGCTGAAACTCTCCAGAACTCACCACAACAACCCCCCACCCCACACACAATCATACAAAATGCTACACTTAACACCTGCAGTGTTTAAAGTCCTCGACTGAGACGATGCTCTTGACCAGCTATTCTGCATGACTTCGACTCATTTAATGAAGGGCATACTCAACCCTAGGGGAACAGGAGTGAAAGGCAGAAGAAGGGTTATGCAAGTACACTCCATCTGCTCACTTTTTCAAACGGTAATAACTCTACAGTAGCTCCATTTAACCTGGGATCAGTATTACCTTGACTTATATCGAGTATGGAATTAAGCACACTATTCCTAAGTGGCGTATTGGCAGGACTCTGGACCTGCATGCAAACTGATTTTCCACAAACCAGAAAAATTCAGCGTTTTGAAAATCATATTTATAAGTGTAGCCCGTTGCTAAGAAAGGAGATGTGTCCAAAACGTGATGCTCAGAACACCACACATTTCTTTTCACCCCCCCCCCCTTCCCTAATCCATTTAAAAAACCGAGAACATGAACCGGACAGGAAGCTTGAAGCAATTCAATCTCCAATTCCCCAGCTTATTATGAGCAAGTGCCTGAGTGCTGGCTAGCAATGAGCTCACTGCTTAGAGATGGACTGCAAGACTGAGCCATGTGCCTCAACCAAACCCATGCAGAGATAGAGGAAGTGAAGAGAAGGAGAGGGGGGAGGAAAGAAAGAGAGAGAGAGAGAGAAAGAGAGAGAGAGAAATAAAGAGAAAGAGAGAGAGCTGGACAGAGATGGAAAGGAAGAAGGACAGAGGGGAAGGGATAGAGAGAAATCTGTCTCTGCTGGTGTCCCTCACAGGCTAGACCAAGGAACAGAGCCAGAGCCGGCAAAAAAAGAATGCTTATCACACGCCGCTCGCCTGTCCTCCCCACAAAGCCCAACACAAAGAAAAGCAGCCGTGAATACTGTCCCGACTGATCACCCGCACAGACTTTAATCCAGGGAGAAAACACCAGATCAGGAGCCTCCACTCTCCAAAGGAGACCCAGCACAGAGGCTCAGAACAGCCTTCTGATCCAGACACGAGAGCACTTACAGCTAGGAGCTTCTTCCCTCTCTCTCTCTCTCTCTCTCCTCACAGCCCTCTCTCTCTCTCTCTCTCTCTCCTCACAGCCCTCTCTCTCTCTCTCTCTCTCTCCTCACAGCCCTCTCTCTCTCTCTCACTTTCTCTCTCTCCTCACATCCATCTCTCTCTCTCTCTCTCTCTCTCTCTCTCTCTCTCTCTCTCTCTCTCCTCACAGCCCTCTCTCTCACTCTCACTTTCTCTCTCTCCTCACATCCATCTCTCTCTCTCTCCTCACATCCATCTCTCTCTCTCTCTCTCTCTCTCTCTCTCTCTCTCTCTCTCTCTCCTCACATCCATCTCTCTCTCTCTCCTCACATCCCTCTCTCTCGGCTGTTCCACTTTGTGGTGAACCAGTCAGAATGTGGACAGAATGTGCAGACTGTTGGGATGGCTTGTAGGCCTCGTGGCGGTCCGTCGTACATGTTGGGCCTGCCCCGCCAATGCCCTGCTGCTGGATCCCAAACTCATTTATATGGCATGCCTGAAGTGCATGCTGGACAGGAGGTATGTCATAGTAGGTGGAATGATAATCTGGGGATAGCCTAGCAGCTACTGCAGAGCGCTGGTTGAATTTTTAGTTGAGTTTCTGCTGCACACACACACACACACACACACACACACACACACACACACACACACACACACACACACACACACACACACACACACACACACACACACACACACACACACACACACACACACACACACACACACTCACTCACTCACTAGGCTGTCATTATGGCACAGGCTGACAGACTGAGAAACAGGACCTACATCAAATATGTACGTGTCAAAATCTCTTTTTCAAGCAGTGCTGCTTGTTGTCAACATCACTTACAACGCTGACTGACTGACATGGTCCAACACATTTTTTTCTTCAACGTCACTTTGTGATAGGCTTTCTCTTTCTTTTATTGACATTGCAGAGCAATGGAACATTTGAGAGGCTACGTACTCTTTTTTGATCTTTAATCTTTGAAGCTGTAAGCGCCATAGATGCACACAGATGCTGTAGGACCCTCAAAAGGAGCAGGGTGGCCTAGGAAACCTCATTCAGTGCGTGTATGTCTATGCATACTATTTTGTCAAACATGCTTGTGCCTCATGTGCGTACATGCAGTCATGTGACATATATTTATATGCAGTCATATGATATATATGTATATGCAGTCAAGTGATATAAATGTATATGCAGTCATGTGATATAAATGTATATGCAGTCATGTGATATATATGTATATGCAGTCATGTGATATGTATATGCAGTCATGTGATATAAATGTGTATGCAGTCATGTGATATAAATGTATATGCAGTCATGTGATATAAATGTATATGCAGTCATGTGATATATATGTATGCAGTTATGTGATCTATACAGTATGTATATGCATGTCAATGTGTCCAAATGACCAGTGCTGAGTTGCACAGAAATGACAGTCTCACTTAATGGGTGCAGACAGGAAACAAGTTCTTGTGGGACAGTGAGCCAGTTGCAGATCAAATTAGACCCACATTTCTGTCAGAGGATGATCAATCATTCTGGAATTCTACACCAATAAAAGTGGAGTGGAAAGGGGGACAACAAATAAACGGCAGCTTTTTCGAACATCTCAAACTAACACCCTTACTCAGTGTAATGGGCAATAACAGGCCAGCACGTATCAGTGTCATTTCCATTAATGCTGTGCTCAACTGACCCAGAAAGTCATTCCATTGGATTCACATGCAGGACAAGGGATGAGCGACAGAACAGTCAGGCATTGAGTTCTGGATTCAGCTGCCAGGTCTGGTTCCTGTTCTGATTCAGCACAGAGGAGAAGCATTGAGTTCTGGATTCAGCTGCCAGGTCTGGTTCCTGTTCTGATTCAGCACAGAGGAGAAGCATTGAGTTCTGGATTTGCCAGGTCTGGTTCCTGTTCTGATTCAGCACAGAGGAGAAGCATTGAGTTCTGGATTCAGCTGCCAGGTCTGGTTCCTGTTCTGATTCAGCACAGAGGAGAAGCATTGAGTTCTGGATTCAGCTGCCAGGTCTGGTTCCTGTTCTGATTCAGCACAGAGGAGAAGCATTGAGTTCTGGAATCAGCTGCCAGGTCTGGTTCCTGTTCTGATTCAGCACAGAGGAGAAGCATTGAGTTCTGGAATCAGCTGCCAGGTCTGGTTCCTGTTCTGATTCAGCACAGAGGAGAAGCATTGAGTTCTGGAATCAGCTGCCAGGTCTGGTTCCTGTTCTGATTCAGCACAGAGGAGAAGCATTGAGTTCTGGAATCAGCTGCCAGGTCTGGTTCCTGTTCTGATTCAGCACAGAGGAGAAGCATTGAGTTCTGGAATCAGCTGCCAGGTCTGGTTCCTGTTCTGATTCAGCACAGAGGAGAAGCATTGAGTTCTGGATTCAGCTGCCAGGTCTGGTTCCTGTTCTGATTCAGCACAGAGGAGAAGCATTGAGTTCTGGAATCAGCTGCCAGGTCTGGTTCCTGTTCTGATTCAGCACAGAGGAGAAGCATTGAGTTCTGGAATCAGCTGCCAGGTCTGGTTCCTGTTCTGATTCAGCACAGAGGAGAAGCAGCCGAGTGTTGTGATCCGCTCCACTGACCCTCGACAAGAGACACTGACCGTTTGACCTTGTCTAAGAAGCACCCTCCAGACAGCAAACTCTCTCTCTCTCTCTCTGTCCTTTCGCTCTCTCTAGTCTGTGAGTATCTTTGTGTGGCTGTCTGTATGACTGTGTACATATGAACAAGTGTTTGCCTGAATGTGTGTGTGCTGATGTGTATACATGTAGTGTATGTTTGTGTGTGATTTTAAGTGTGCACATGTTTGCATCCATGTGTGTCTGTGTACATGTGTGTGTGTGTGTGTGTGTGTGTGTGTGTGTGTGTGTGTGTGTGTGTGTGTGTAGTGAACTCTCCCTTAGGGAGGATGAGGAGAGGGGAGAACAGCAGAGAGCACTTAGCAAACACTGACAGTACAAATAGGCCTGGGCAATATGAACAAAAAATCATATCCTCGTATTATAATGCTGAATATCGATATACAATATATCGTTATTTTCTATGAAGTGGGCAAATAAAAAAAAATCTAATGCAAAGACTGGGTTCCTTCCTTGTTTGTAAATAAACCAAAAATATAAATGTAATTCTAAATATACTGAAAATCTATATAGCGTATTTTAAATAAAAATCTAAGAGAATGTACCTTCAGCTGTCGTCAACAACAATAACAGAATGTACAATTACAGGTTTTAACCCTATAGACACCAGTACAAATTTAGAACACTGCTGTTTCCTTGGCATTTTAAAGAAAGTGATATAGCATACTAAGCTATGTAATCGTAACCCTGTGTGATCATAATCTGCCATCAAACACGTTTACCTTTATTCACCTACAATTCATTATTCACAGACAAAATATGCGGTAGGCAAAGCACTGCAAACGCCAGATTGCGTTCGTTTTGTCTGCAGATATGAGGCTACCACTAAGCCGTATTGTCTACAACAACCACCACTGCAAGTGCCTTGAACGAAAGCAGAAATCTATTTCACAATCACATGTTCACAGTAAGGGTCCTCTGTCTTTTTGAGAAGAACAGTTGTATTTTACCATTCAGTTAACGTTAGTGTCTGTGCCATCTGACACAGAAAATACAAGTTCAATTTTCAATAGCAACTGGGTGCACATCATCAAAGTCCCTTCTTGACCTGGAAAACAGTGGCCACTTCCATGCAGATAGCTTGCTGATAGTTGACACTCGACACTAAGACACGGCTGCATTATGAGTTGTTTTGCGGTGAGAAATACACAGAGGAAAACTGTGTCAAAAGATATTGTAGGCGAATGGTTCACAGACGTGGCTGGATTCATTACACTGTTAGGTGGCTGGCTTAGCATGCACTGTTTAACTCCAATCGGAACCTCCACTCTCTCATATTGGTGGCTGGCAGAGGTAACACCAGTACTATGTTTATCAAAATAGTTAGATACATATATTCAGTGTCTACTCACTTTACTGACAAGGGTCAGAAGTAGTCTTTAGGTGTATACATAACTCAATTCCGTTAACAACTCTTACATTCAGTCGGTGGCTGTTATAGTGAAATACAGAACTAATGTCGCTGGCCACTATGAGAGAAAGTGGGAGCATGGTTGCACGGAAGGTGAGAAAGAGGGGAGAGAAGCAAATACTTGCACAGCTTTATGGAAGAAACGAGTTATGTAACATAACATTAAACTATATCGTAAATGGTATTGTCTCGTCTATATGTTGTTTGAAAATATATCGGTATACCTGTTGTTTACCGCAAAGTAACCCAACTCAAAGTAAAGACAGTCACACACACACAGAAACTGCTGCGATTACAATTCCACACCAAAAAGCGAATTGGGGGACAAACAATTACCTCCAGTGAATAGGACACATTATTTCAAATGTCTGTGAATGCAATGCAAAATTAGAACAAAAGGAAAGAAAAGATTACGATTGTAATGACGATCGTAAACAGGATCTGCATAATTATTGACTGGCTCGTATCAGTTCATTTGTATGTCAACATGCCAAATAGTTAAGCCCAGGCAATTTGGAGTGATTTACAAAACGAACAATTCTCATGCCCAAATATAGTCGTATAATAAATGCCTTTTTTATTTTCTGCTGTTCATTCTACTTGCAATTAGCCGTACACAGAGGATGATCTCTTGGATGGAGACAGTGCAATTTGTGAATCTAAAGCAGACTGTAATTACTCTGGGTTTGCTCGCACTCCAGAAGCACTCAGAGGAAAAGCAGATAATTGGCATTAGAAGGAACAAATGAACTGGGGGCCAAACCACATGGCCTCCGAGTACAGATACACACTCCGCAGAAAAACTTCTCTCTCACTTCCCCTGAGTTATGAGTGGAGAAAGTTGTTCTAATTGGAGAGAATTTGGTAAAGAGTGGCTGTAGTCAAACACTGACATGCCCAGATTCTTCATGTCAGGCCAAAAAGGCCTGTGGAAAAACCTTAGAAATTACCATGCTTTTATTAACTCAAATCTGTACAGCCTTCCAATGGAGTACTTTTTTTAACAACATTAATTAATATGTCTGCATTAATTGCTCTTGTTTTGCAATCATTGGCACATATCAAATGCAGGTCTGGTTGAAGTTCTTTCCGTGTCACAGTTGAAATGGATGGGGTAAGGCTACATTGCCGGAGAGGAGGCAGATGGTAACTAGCTTTGTTTGTGAGCAAGAGGAAGAAACTAGATGAGCAGCAGCGGCTTCTCAGGCATAGCAATGGCAATGGATGAACTGGCATAATGTTGAGAATAGATAGATCAGTTAGAGAGAATTATGGGCTATGGATACTAACTGCAGTAAATTCATTGTTGGAGCCACTTATGATGTCCCAACCTCAGTCAGTCCTAACCTCACTGCATGTTGTGTATGGATGTTGGCTCATCAAAACATTTTGTCTGGTTGTAAAACTAGCTTCACCAAGGGTCGCTACACGTGGAGACGGTGGCCAAGATCACCAAGGGTCGTGCAGAAGAGAGACACGTGCAGACCAGAATTAGAAAGTAGAAGCACAATCAACCCATTTAAAATAAATAAATAAATAATATATATAAATATAGATTTTTTTAATTGCCTCGATGGGCCACACGCAACTAACTCAAACTGGCTATATCCACAATCTCCCAACAGCTCTCCTCAGGTTAGTCTCATCCAACATCTTATAAGACTTAACCCCTCCGCTGAGACAGTACCCACTCATTACAAAAACAATCAACTCGTCAAAAGAAATGATTCATACAAAATCTCAAAATATAAAAACAATATTTGTCACCATAAACTCATTATCGTCACGGGAAAACCCTGGAAACATCATAAACAGACACAACTCAAGCAATCCTATTATCCTGGGCTTCTGTTACAAATGGAAAACCCCACTTCCAGCGGCAGGAACCCCCTCTACATACAGTAAGCCCCTGGTGGTATAGATAGATGGTCAATTTTGATCGTCTTGATGGCTTTATTGGAAATCTGCAGTTCACAGGAAATAATCTGAGATCAAAGTTTAAGCTTAAAGTTTAAAAGCTAAGTTTAAATGCTATTACTGTAAACAATATTATTTAAATACACCTAATTTGTGTTGATTTTACAATTATTCAATGATTTTACATTTAAATATCCGTTATAACAGTCTCAGTCTTAAGAAGAAAAAGGTGATTAATTGCGATGAATCTGTCAGGTGCACCACTGTTGAACCTTCTAGAGGTGTCATGGGGCTGATTCAATGACACACTAGGCCCATATACATGTGTCACTGTGATCCGATCAGTGTGAACATTTTTTAGGGAATCGGCTCTTGTCGTTACGTGTCTACATGTGCAAAATGTGATCTGGTTACCTTGCCTTGGGCATGCGCAAAGACGACGGAGATGTGCTCCCACCTGGTTTGTTTACTAACAACATCAACTTGGATCCGCATTGTGCAAAGGCAGTGTAGTGGCTAAAAGTTCCCTTCTTTCTATCAGTAGGCTATATAGTTCTTAATATTTTCTTTGAATAACCACTCTCAGACGGAAAGAAAACGAGTCTACGCGTGGATGTGTTTCAACAACGGTAGAAAACTGTGTTTGCTCCGTCTTTTACTGAACTCATAATTGACAGTGGTATTAGTAGCCTACAGTTGAAACATGGGTACAGTTGATACACCCGCTGTAACAGTGTTAACCAGTATGTGAGTAACGTGGGTTTTATCAAAGCATATCGGTGTAAGGTGTAGCTATTTCATTCCGTTTGTTAACATTTCCGGCAGTCTGTATTTACTAACCAGCAGCAGATGTAAAGGAAAGGGAAGTTAAAAACATGTTATCTATTTTGGCAGCGGAGCATTTTACTCCCCTGCCATCTCGGAATGAAATAGCTACACAATACACACGCTATGCTTTTTTTTTTTTTTAACTCACATTTTATGAGACACCAACAGAGGCACAACAGACAAGTCTTACCATTGAAGATCTTTTTGCACGCCGACGTTCGTTCTGAAACTACATCCAACCATCCAGGTTTATCCATGTTGTTGTGGAGAACGAGAGTTGCATCAATCATATTTAATTCAAACTTCACACTCCTTACATTGGACATATCCAACAGCCTAATTAGAATCTGCATTGTCTACTAAGCAGAAGTATCTCCATACAGTAGATTTCCCTTCGTTTAGTATAATTTTGAACTCTCCAGATGACTGTATTGCCCCCGCTCGTCAAATAAAAATCCCCGGAAACAATGCTCCTTCTTGGGGATAGCAAGGGCTAGCAAGAGCTAGCATAACTGTCATTCACATCCAATGGTAATGCTACCTAGCTAGGTATGCTAACTGTCGGTATCCATCGTTAACTCGTGCTACATGTTAGTAGTACATTTAATATGGGTACAGTTGATTCATTACTGCTGATGTGTTACTTATATGTTAATAATATGTTACTTATTAGCAGCTAGCTACCTAGCCACTATGTGTTCCAATGTGTTTTCAGTTAGTGATAGCGTCAAGCTAGCTGTAATAGTTGAGTTGAGTTGAGCTCCAGTTAAGACCCACACTATTCCGTTTGACCTCACGGCATTCGTGTAGCATATAAACAACAAACCGAGTCGATTAGAGGTATAAAAAGTCGTGTAGATAACCTTTATTCACATTAAATATGTTCTGCACATGAGCCCATGACTCCCCTGAGATCACTCCCTGTGAGTGAGCCCTGCCTTGGCACTCCCTATAAGAGGCTGGGGTCATCTCCTAGCAGGCTGTCACCGCCGTCACATCGGCCTTATTTGACACGCCCTTTTCTGAGCTGAAAGATTTGCGTAGACCACCTCTTTCGAAAGGCTCAGACACAGGGGCGTTTCTAGGATTCAAAGAAAGGGGGGGCTTAGCCCCAAGGGGAGTTGGTTGCATTTTTTGGGGGGCCCATTTGGGGCCGCAGATATCCATTGTTTCAGACAGTTCATAGATTGGTTTAATCAGAAAGATTGTGATTTTGCTCTTAGTATATGATAACACAAGAGACAGAATTTCAGGGTCACAGTGAAATTTGACGACACAAATATGAACTTTTCTCAAATAAAGAGAGAGAAATAATTGTCTTGCTTGTAAAGGAAAGACGGATAAACTAGCTTTCATATCCACTCCCAAAACCTAATTCTTAAAGGGAAAGTGTCAACTTTTGAGTTGTTTACTTGTTTTATTATGAGCAGAAGGGAATACATGGATTTATATATATTTTGTTGTCACTGACATTAAGATGAACTAGTCAAGTGTCAAATATACCATTCAATTGGGGGAGGGGGGGAAACATCAAGTGATATTGTATGGTGGGCTGAAATGGAAGGCACCCAATGCATTCACTATAATCAAGTCAAACAAGGATTCACACTAGCATTAACTGATTATAAACAACAACATTCTATAGGGACTGATATTATTGTTTCGAAATACTAGAGAGATATATTAATGCAAGGAATCGAGCGGTGTCGATAGTTAGCCTATTTCTTGTATTTCGAATTCGCTCGTTCACACTCACTGGGACAGTTTCTAACAAAATAGCTAGCTAGCTAGCTAGCTTAGTGTTAACATAGCCCACTAGAATATTCCCTTTAATTTACCTCAATTAAACATAAATTTAAGCAGTTAACAATCGTTAACAACTACAGCCACATTCTGTAACTACCTTTGCTTACAATTTCACTCCATGCATCATTTACTTTGAGCTAAACTCCTTGGCTATAATCTTGGGTGTCGTTGAAGAGACCTTACTTGGCAGAGTGAGAAAACCAGCGTAGCAACCTCCGCGAGATCCCCGTTATATCGTTAATGAAACGCTATTGGATTGTAATTTTAAGGGGGAGAAAACCTACAAACCAGAACGCACGCACATATGTATCAAATTTAAGAGTTATAAAAACGTGTACATGTGAGAAACAACCGTTTAATTTCCTGTCATCACAAAAAAATAAAAATTTGGGGGGGGGCTGAAGAACATTTTAGGCCCCTGCTCAGACATCGTCGGAAATACGACCGGATGACATGTAGGCGTGTGCTACATGAGGCAATTGTAAGCGCATTACGAGTTTGTATCGGATCACACGCGATCTGATCGGATCACATTGACACATGTATATGGGGCTACTGACGAAGCTGCCCACTTGGCAACCCAAGTGAAATGCTCACGAAGGCATCCTTGTTGATAAGTATTGTTAAGTATCGGTCTGATGGTTGTAGTGCACCTTGTTATAATACTTAGGCTAGTTTTTGGGTGTGAGTACTTGCAGGTGACGGTGAGACGTTTGGCCGCTGTGGGAAGTCCCCAACCAGTAGCAGTAGGAATTTAAAATCTTTTCCTGTGTATAACTAAAAAAAAAATAACAACAAAAAAACTCTATGTGTCAACCACAACAGCAGCCCCATTCGGAGATAGGAGTACCGTGGATGATACATGTTAGCCTCTTTCGACCTCCAGACCTCTGTGAGTCCACTTCTGAATGCACAGGAACCTGGGGCCAGGTCATTTCACTTCTGGGGCCCAAGGGAGGAGGTAAATGAATCCCACTTCCTCCCTGATACACGCGGACCACAGCTATTGCATCACACCTCTTCCCTCATCCTGTCTGGCTGACACATGTTCTCTTTGGCGGACCTGACCTTATGCTTGTTCAAAGCAACACTTCGCTACAAGTGCCCCGCAGAGAGAGAGAAAGAGAGAGAGAGAGAGAGAGAGAAAGAAATAGAGAGACACACAGAGAGAGAGAAATAGAGAGAGAAAGAGAGAGAGAGAAAGACAGAGAGAGAGAGAGAGAGAGAGGAATCTAATTTGCATAGAGCTCCATAGAGCTTTGTTATTAGAGACAAAGCTGAGCCACTCAGCAACACCTGGTCCATGCAAAGCATCAGCTCAACTTGTGACCAGCACCACAGAGGAAACCCAAGCAGCAAGAGGAGAGCTCACACAGTCATAAAGTCACGCTTGACTGCTTTATATCTCTGTTTACTGACTCCAGCAACATCCTCACTCAATGACCAATTCAACAGAGACTCCAAGTATGCCCTCAATACTGTCACTTTGGAAATGGCAGATGCCATTTGCTCAAAGATGAGGAGTAAGGCAGTGTTTGTGGGGCGATGGCACCCAGCAGATTTCAGTCTGTTAACAGATATGCCTTAAGTTTCCAGGGTACTCACGTAGTCATGGAAAGCCTTGGCTTCGCTGGAGTGCTCACATGTCTCTCTTCTCTCAGGTGCCGCACAGTACAGATCCCAGAACACACTGCCAAGCACAAGCAACACAAGCAACATAACTATCAGATATGCCACTACTCAAGTTCTGTAGAAATAAAATTAAAGTCTTTTTATAACATTAGTATACAGTGTAGAGCTGCTATGTATCCCTCAAGCTAAGCACAAGTGAGTGAATTCAATACACAAACAAGTTTTCATGACAGTCAGCTGCACTGATCGTATTCTAATTTGAGATTTCAAGGTGACTTCAGTCTGATGAGGGCAATTCTGTTTGAATTAAAATCTCCCTATTTTCTTCTTTGACAAGGTTTTGAAAAATTGGTGAAACTACCTGTGAAGGTTTCATTAAGAGACAACTGAAACTGGAAAACAAACCCGTACTCACCACCACCATGAGTGTAAGAATCCAGGGGGCTCCCCTAACGTGATGTTCTTCTCCCATCTTATCTGGGAAGGGGGGAGAGAGCAGAGAGAATGAGAGCAGGGGCCACAGGCATGCTGAGGGCCAGAGGCCCTGATGGGAGAGAGCTGGGGGCCGAGGAGCCTTGTGTGGTCAGAGGGGGCCCCTAACGACAGGTCTGAGTTTGACTTTAGAGAGACCACTGGCTAATGGCCCTTGTCAAAATGCATGGAGAATGTCTGCATATGCGCTATTTTTACATTTAATGATGCTAGACTGCTGACTGAAGGCAGTTACATGCACAGTGAGAAATGTGATGAATGCATCTTTATATTCGTTCCTTCTGACTCATAGACTGTGAGAGGTCTTATCCTCTGAGTGGCAGTCGGTGAAACCTGAAAGAGGTTGAAAGTCCTTTAAAACCCTGTGACGATGCCAGTTTTTTAACAAAATCCCTTTTAACTGCCATAACCAATCTGGTGAGGCTCTGGCCAGCGCTGTGAATGTCATGCATAATCTGTACAATACATACAGTATTTAAAGACTAAACCCTACCAAGATCATCTCTGACCCCCCTCAGCTTGTTTATGAAACCACAGGACTGCCTAAGGACTAAGAGGCTTCAGCCTTCGTTATGCCTTAAAGAGTTGGAATGAATCGTACATGTTTTGATGACTCATATACGTATGCAGAATAGGAGATTACAGTCATGGTGAGTGAAGTCACAAGAAATATCAGAGTTGTCCATTTTCAGGGAGAGGCGCACAAACATATACAGTACATCATATATGCGCTATACTGTGACGGCATTGTTTTCTTGGAAGGGCGCCACATTATGCTAATGCTGACAAGCACACCACAGCCGCGGAAAAGCTTTACGATCATTATGCTGTTGATGTCACTCTGCACTCACTTTGCCAAGGACACTTCCTTCCAGTGCAATGCATTAGAACGGAGCACACAGCCTTACAGAAAAATATAGAAAGTAATAGTGACATTTACATATAAACAATGAGGTCTGAAGCCGATAATCCTTGCCGTGCCAATAGCTGATTGTCTTTGCTACTGCAAGAGTTTTGCCAGTTTATGGGCATGCAACACCTCGCATCCAATCCCATTAAGTGGACACCAAACAACTAATGTGTTCTGCTTGCTCAGCATATCGCCTGCATGTAATTAAATTAGCCGCGAGGCCCCAGGAGTGCCCGCCGCCGCTGCCTACAAGGCTCTGAGGCTGCCTGGATGCCACTTCAATAAGCAGCCCTCATATAACCAACCCCCCATGGCTTACCTCTGACAGGAACGTCTGTGCCGACTTCTGAGCTCCTACATGTAGCAAATACTCATACACGTACAGCGCTAACCTGCAGAGAGAGATAGAGAGAGTGGGGAATGAGAGACAGAGTGGGAGAGGGAGGAGTAGGGGATGAAGACACAACTTATCAGTATCTGAAACCTCTGATCAGTTGTCGATAAGCAGACATTACTAACTTCTACCTCAGACTCTCATTACATTCATTTACTTGACATCTCAACTGAGAAAACAGTATTTGTTTTTAATGTGATTACATCAAACTCAAAGGTCCATCTACTGCAAAGGTCTGTTTCCATCTCTCTGTAGCTCTGAGCTCGGATGGCACTCCTCTGATTCAGACGCTAACCAGTACAAAAGCCGTAGCTGGAAAAGGTCAAGCTTGAGATTGCAGTTCCACTGAAGCAGTCTGAGGAAGTCTGGCAGTAGGCAGTCGCATAAGTGTGCCAGATGTGCCTGATGTATTGGATGATGTGAGTCTGGGGGGAAATAACGTTTTACTGTCAGTGGAGTGTTGAACACATCACTTTGTCTCAGTGGCAGGCTAAATGACAGAGGGGGGGGATAAGCTGGAGAACATTACCAGGTGGCGGCTATTGATCAGCTGTGTGGAGAAGGTAGAGTTCACGTCAGGACACTGCATCAAGACAGCACTCCAGTTCGAGTCCAGACACTGAGACAGTTCTGTGCCATTACACATCACTCTAAAAGTGCCTTATCTTTTAGAAATGTTATAATGCTACTTTTTGTCTCTTTTGTCTTGTTTTGTCTGACATATATCTTTTCTCTTTACAAAACACACACAGACACAAAGGGACTTATTAATTATTTACACACAAAACCACGGACAATGAGCCCATTAACCAGTTGTTTATTTACCTCTGATCCACCGGTATCTTTTAATGTCTCTATAGACTGGGCCACCTTTGATGTAGTGAGGCGAGAGGGTCAAATAGAGAATCGATAGAGCATGGGAAAACAAGAGCCAGATGCTTTGATCAGCTCCTGCAAACAGCATGATTGAGTCCCTGACCTGTGCTCAGGAGGATCAGAGAAGTGATCCTGCTGTATGCTGAATTATGGAAGAGTCCATCAAGCCACCAGTTGACCTCAGTGTTCTAATGTAGATGATCCATTAGCTGAACACCACCACAGTGCACCAAAGCCAGCAGTAACATGAGAACTTATGCCTCGAGGGCAGTAGACGTTCAATCCCTGCCAGTGCCCAACATGCGCAGATCCATGTTGACACATGCTGGTTAAATCACTCCCTTGTCTGGTCACTAGGTCTCCATAAGTATGGAAGAAACAGGAAACTTCTGGATGGGGTAACATCAAGTGTCTTCTTTCTAGTCCTTGCATCAGCTCTGCATGACAGAGGGAGACATTTACAGCAGGAGTGCTGCACAGTGGCTGGTTCCCTGACTCCACTGCACAGTGGCTGGTTCCCTGACTCCTGCTGCACAGTGGCTGGTTCCCTGACTCCTGACTCCTGCTGCACAGTGGCTGGCTCCCTGACTCCTGCTACACACACTGTAAACCTGAACAAGTTCAGAGAACTCAAAACTTTTGATGTAACCGATTACATAAGAAAATTTGAGTACATATACAGTGGTGGCCAAAATTATTAGAACACTAGGCATAGGCCTATTTAAGAGGTTTCAGTTTTTTGTTGAATTGGCCATTAAAATACCCTTAAAACTAATGAAATACCTACAAAGTCATCATTATGCTCTATAAACCATGGAATAGAGCCATCATAAGTAGATTTAAGTAAATTTCCATACAAAAACAAACTAGGCCTATTTCACACAATCATGTTCCTTCACAGAAGAAGCCAAATTACTTGTGTATTCATTGTCAGGTGTGATCATGGTTAAATTGATGCAAGAGTCTTAGGACACAGCTCGGTGATTCTTTTGAATGCACAAGGCCTATCTTCCGCATTAAGTGATTGGTAACATCAGGGTTTTGTCACTGAGGCCACACCACCAATTGGTATAGATTCAAAGCCTCTAGAGGCAGTCTTAAAGCAAATGTTGCTCTTTGAACATGGCTAAGGTTAAGAATGAGCTAATGAGTGAGCAACGGGTTTGAATAAAGGACCTTTTTGATGCTGGCTGTAGTTACCGTCGCATAGCCAAGGACTTGACATGCAGTCCAAGCACTGTAAAGTACACTTTAGACCGCCATGCCACCAGAACCGAAAGGGGAGAGGCTAAAAAAAGAAACTTTCAGACAGACAAGTGAAGCATCTCAGAATTCTCAGTCTTAAGGACCCAAGAAAGACTTCACGAGAACTGTGTGACGAGATCCACACCAGAATAACTAATGGTTCAATAGTGTCCTCAAGAACTGTGCGGCGGAAGCTGTGAGAAAAAGGACTTTTTGGCAGAATAGCAGCACAGAAACATTACTGAAAGAGAAAAAAAAAGTGAAACGCCTGAAATTTGCAATAGAACACAAGAAATGGACAAAGAAAGATTGGTATAAAGTGCTGTGGACTGATGAGTCCAGGTTTGAATAGTTTGGCAACAAGCAAACAGTGTCGGTTCAATGAAGTGAGGGGGAGAGATATAAAAATGAGTGTCTATTTGATTTTTGATTTGATTTGATTTTATTCGGATCCCCATTAGCTGATGCCAAAGACACCAGCTACTCTTCCTGGGGTCCACACAAGAAAACAACGTACCAATTCTATGGCTAACAGTTAGACAAGGAGGGGGTAGTATTATGGTGTGGGGTGCCATTAAAAAGGAACAGGTGACTTTGGCGAAATTGATGGCATCATGGATAAGAAAGTGTACCATAACATTCTGGTGAGGAACGGAGTACCTTCTGGGAGTCGTATAAATGGGCCTAGATTTATTTTCTAAGACGACAATGACCCTAAACATTCTTCTAACTATTGCCGGTACGACCTGTGACAGAAGGAATCTTCTGGAACATTGAAAATGATGGACCAGCCCTCTCAAAGTCCGGACCTCAAACCCATCAAGCAAATTTGGGAAATAAACTGGACAGATCTATTGTACATTCAAAGGAAAGCCTTTGGCTTGAGCTGCAGAAGGCATGGGATAACATTAGTGTTGAAGTTCTCAAGAAATATATTGACTCTATGCCAGAGAGATGTGCTGCTCTAATTATTGCAAAAGGTGGGCGTACCAAATATTAAAGTTAAAAGTGGATACAAACAGTAGGACTCACTTCATCTGATATTTGTTGTGCTCAGAACAACCATCTGCATGTTTCATTTACATTATGAAATTAAATCATGTTTTGGAAACAAAAAAAAGCTCAATATTGTCAGATCTGTCAGGTGTTCTAATAATTTTGGCCACCACTGTATATCTTTTTTTAAGTAAACTTAACTCAAAAATTATACATCGACTACACTGATTTTTTTTTTGTAATCATTTTCATAATTTTTGAGTTCTCTGAACTCATATTATTCCAAAACCGTAAAGGATTTAGCCTCGTCAGATATTTGTGTTTCTCTGGGTCTTTCGCAATCTAGTTATTACGCCCTTACAAGTTTTTGAAAGGGTATCTTCCTTACGTTCCAACTTCTTGCGCAAGCTCTTACTGTAGAGAGAACTGTCAATGGTCGACCGCCTTCCCAGTGTTGCCACATCATTTACATTTACATCTGTGATTTAGCAGACGCTTTTATCCAAAGCGATTTACAAGGAATTTTGCATTTATAGATCAGGAGCAGTTTAGGGGTTCACACTTATACACTTGGTAAGGAGGAGTGGGGAATCGAGTTACATTTTTTGAGTTATCAGGCAATGTTAACTCAAACAAATACATTCCAATACCATTAAAACGTCTGCACTTGCTCAGAAAACTAATACATTTTAAGTTGGGTCAACTAAATACCAGGTCTTAAGTACTGAATACATAATGTTAATGAGTTAGTAGAACTGTCTGGGTTTGCAGTGCAGTGACTGGTTCCCTGACTCCTGCTGCACAGTGGCTGGTTCCCTGACTCTCCCTGACTCCACTGCACAGTGGCTGGTTCCCTGAATTCACTGCACAGTGGCTGGTTCCCTGAATTCACTGCACAGTGGCTGGTTCCCTGAATTCACTGCACAGTGGCTGGTTCCCTGAATTCACTGCACAGTGGCTGGTTCCCTGAATTCACTGCACAGTGGCTGGTTCCCTGACTCCTGACTCCTGCTGTACAGTGGCTGGTTCCCTGACTCCTGACTCCTGCTGTACAGTGGCTGGTTCCCTGACTCCTGACTCCTGCTGTACAGTGGCTGGTTCCCTGACTCCTGACTCCTGCTGCACAGTGGCTGGTTCCCTGACTCCTGCTGCACAGTGGCTGGTTCCCTGACTCCTGCTGCACAGTGGCTGGTTCCCTGACTCCTGACTCCTGCTGCACAGTGGCTGGTTCCCTGACTCCTGCTGCACAGTAGCTGGTTCCCTGACTCCTTCTGTTACTGATGGCAAAGTTCCCATCGAGGCCTCTGAGCCCCAGCGCTGGGAGCAAATGCTGCTGTTACGTCATCAGCAGTCCTATGCAAGAGCTGTTTCATAAGTGACACTCAGTCTTTCATTTGTGGCTCTCAAAGAAAATGGATGAGCTCTCAAAACACGGATCAGATGCTCTGGATGCTGAACCAACAATTTACCTGCCAAAGCTTCACTTTTTTTTAAGCATTGAAATACTGTTTAAGTAAAAAAAAAAAAGTTAACAAACGGGGCGAGAATCCCATTGTACACGTCCAGTTACACCACAGCCTGCCCACTCAGTGACAGTAACCTACAAAGACATTTCAGCCTCTCTCCAGGTATGAGAATAGATGAAGTGAGAGAACAAAAGGCATCCGGAGAAAGGGAGAGCAGACAATAGTAATGGAACAAAAGGATTTGTGAGCTTGGCTATGTGGCAAGGATAATAACTGGGGATACTGACGCAAAAAGTGATGAAAGGATTGGGGTGGGAGGAAGCGAGAGGGAGAGCAGAGGAGGGTGGAGGGAAGGTTGTGGACGGGGGGTGGGGGGGGGGTGTTTTGGAGGGGGAGGTAGCAATTAATACTCCAGAGGTCTGTAAACCTTAGGTTTCGCCATGGTGATGGGTATGACAGGGGGGAGTGGCACGGCAGCGAGCCTCCCCTGCCCCATCCACCCCCCACCCCCCGCTGGGACGCTGCTCCACATAACCAGAATGGAAACGCTGGAGAGGAAAGATCCAGAGCGCAGCGAGGGTCCTCACTTCCCCCGCTTCAGTCCCCGCGCTACAGAGCCACACAACATTTTGGCTCACAGTATCTGGAGGGGATGATGAAACAGTATGCCCATCACAGATTTATGTCCAACTCTCATCCAAATCTACATCATACATGACATATTCATCTTGGACTGAAAAAGAAATCAAAGAGTGATAGATTTAGCTGTTGTTGAGAATGGCTTATTACAGTACTATTCCAAAAACAGGGATGACTATTTCAGCTTTAACATCCACAAAGGGGCTTGGGCACAAGGGTGTCTTAGTTTCCCAAAAAATCAAACAAACCAGGAGGTATGGGGAGGGTGAGGGTTTCATAACAGATCTGAAAGGATCAAACAAGTATGTGGGTGAGGGCACAGCCAGAAGAAGACAGTGCAGTACATAAGTGACCTGAACGTGTCTGCAGGTATCTTCAATGGCAACAGCGGCCTGATCTCACTCTGACACCCATGTTCATTCAGCAGGGATCTGAAATATGGAAACACGTTCCAATGTGCCTCTATAGACAAATTTACGACATCCAGTAGAAACAAGAGTTTCAGGTTTTTGTCAAAACAGAGCCTGGCTTTCATCTTTTTTCTTCCTTCATCAACCGTCCACCTTAAAACTCCAGACTCCTTTTGCAGACTGCCCGGACGTCAGCAAACAACCACCCCCCCCCCCCCCCCCACACACACACACACACACATAGACCACACACACCCTGTCGGCCTTTTTGGAGGACAACGGGGAGGTCTGTTCAAACCTAGCCGAGCAAAACAGATTGTCTGGTGTGATGGGCAGGTTCTGGCTGTCAAGATTTGTCGTGTTCAGAGACAATAGAACTGTGTCCCAGACGGGAGGAGTAAGGAAATCCAACCACTGTTGCTCGGTGGTAGTTGGCAATGTTCAGTCAAATATAAAACAAGGTAATCACACCAACACTTTACCAGATGTGATTGAGTTTAGGGGGAGAGTCATTTTGGGGAATGGGGATTGGCGGCAGCGGCGTTTGTTTTTGGCTGACTCACACCTGTGTCAGGGGAGGCGTATGTGAGAGAGAGAGTGAGCGAGAAACAGAGAGTGAGAGTGAAAGTAAGAGTGAAAGCGTAAGAGAAAAAGAGAGAGAGAGAAACAGGAACAGAAAGAGAGAGTAAGAGTGAGAGAGGTCAGGCCACATTTTGTGTTGCAGGCACAGCAGCATCCTCTCTCCAATCTGCTTCCCCCCTCCCTGCAGATCCCCACTCCAGCCCCGGCTCCTATTATCTCCGGCAGCAGCCACACTTGGGCAAGCAGCAGCTCTGTCAGCCTGGGGGAGCAGAAGCTGAATGGCTGGACTGGAATACGCAGGCTGGGCTGGGCTGGGCTGTGTGCTGGCCTGGACTGAACTGGACTGAACTGGACCGACCAGTAATTGTGATGCTGGACTGCATCGGTGGACTAAAAGACTTAACCTCCTCGGTGAAACAAATAGACTAGACTCTTGGATAACTGGTCTAGACCACTCATTTGGACTACTGGACGACACCCAATTGGACCTGAGCTTACCACTTTATTGGATTGGACATGAAGCCTTGGCTTCGCTACTGGAACGAGCTATTGGACGGAGCTAAGCTGATCTCGCCCGGGTTGAACTGTCAGCTGATGTTGACAAGAGCAATGGTGAAATATCTGTTATCTGTCAGTCCTTTCGGCCCACTCCCACCTTCTACCCCCCCCCCCCCCCTCCCCCTCCATCTTTTCCTCCCACCACCCTCTGAGAACTGGGTGGTAGCGGGCGGGCACATTGTTTTGGCATCACCGCGGCCACAAAAGAAAACACAGCAACATAAAAAAAAGAGAGATAAATGGCTTTCGGACTGCACTAACCTCAGGACTTGCATTAGGCTGTGGTGCCTCCCACATCACAGAGAGTGGCACAGAGTGACACAGCCCTTTGAAGCTGAAGTGGCTCAGAACAAGTGCTCAGTGTAACAGCCTGATAGCACTAACAGCAGGGACAATGATGTGACAAATTGCTGAACCTCCTTTATGAAGATGCATCAGTAAGTGAAAGCCTCAGGTAATGACTTGGCTCCATAAACAGCCTATAACACAATAATTAACCTGACATCACTTCTATCCCATTTTTAATCTCTGACATGCTGAACGCTGAAACATTGACAAGTGGTACAATGCGGTTTCAGTAGATCTGATCTAGCAGATCATACAAGCTTACAAGCCAAATGTTGACATAAGGTTTGTCCTTTTCACTTCTAAATATTATGTCAACACTGCTGAGGAGTGTAAGCCCTAGAGTAAATCAACGTTGTCTCGGGAACCCAGTCTTACTCAAAATAGTGATCACTCAACGAGGCTGCGCAAAATCAATGTGGACTACTAACCTCTGATTACCTTAGTCACTAACAGTGCATCAGGGGGAAAAGACCAGGCACATCAACAGATGCTGGCATTAAGTGACACAGGTCAAATAACCAAACTGACGTCTGTGTTCCTGATGTTTGCCTTTGATTTGTTGTATACTCTCTGACTCAGCCATCTGGCCACTCCAAACGACTTATAATTAGACAACAGTAACGATTTAACCAAAACAAAAAAACGTATGCCTACAGCTCAAACAATGCAGATGTAAAAATGGGATAGGACATACACTAATGTCTCTTGGCAAGAGACATGCCCTTTTTGATCTTATTTGAGCATTACTTAGTGTTTTCCTCTCAACAGTAGAGAACAATACATGGAGCTAAAGAGGTAAAGGGCTATCACTTCAAAAGCTACCATGGTTTCCTCAATTAGACTTGTGTTGCATAAAGGAGAGCCATAACAACTATTTTTCTGGTGGGGATAACAGGAAATGCCACCAGCTTCTCGGATGGAGAGGACAGAAGAACCAGGAGTCCATGACTTCCTGTCAAAAGAAACTATGGAAAACACAGTTCAGCTTTGAAGACAGAGGTCTTTGGTGCATAATGATCACCAACTAAAGAAATAACAGAGGTTTTTATACTTTCTTCATTTGAAGCCTGTTGTTGACTCAGTGAAATATCTTATTTTTTCTTAGTCTTTATTTTTTGATGTACAGAGGATGTGCAGAGGATTACCAAATCAATTCATCAAGACAATTTATGTCCAACACACAGACTGGCCAAATGTGTAAAGAGTGGTTCAAAAAAGAAATGCCTGAGTTTATGTGCAGCATGTCATGTAATGTGCCACTGGACTCAAGATGGTGTTAAATACAAGGTGAGCTCTGCAGCCCCAAATGGCCAGGGGTTCATTCAGCCTAATCAAAAGGGATTCATTGCAGAAAGAACACTTGCAAACATGGAGTGACAGGGAGGATCAGGCCGCAGTTCTACAGCACTGCCTAAGCTTTTCTCCGTCACGCATGCTTAACCTTGCGCTGCTGTGTGGACGATGCCACTTGCATATTAATGTGGGCAGATATTACAGAACTCTACTATCCCCCTTCTCAGCATGAACAAGACAGTGAGGAGAGGAGGGAGAGAGAACAGTAGAAGGGAAGAGATAGGGGGAAAGGAGGGAGAGAGAACAGAAGGAAAGAGACAGGGGGAGAGCAGAGAGAGTAGTATAGAGAGGATGATAGAAAGAAGGAGAGTGGTGGGAGGATAGAGAGTGGGAAAGGTTGGAGTATTTTATAGAAAGACAAAAATGGAAAGAGTAAAGTAAGGACAGACAGAACAGGGGAAATGCAGGGATGACAAGAGAAAGTGAGAGAAACTGTCTTAAAGAGAACGCGAGATTGGAAGGCAGCCTTCACATAATAGCAACACAATCTTCCAAGTCCTGCTGCAGGGGTCTTCAAAAGACCCTTTTGTTTTATTCGGCTGAAAAAAGGAAAGCGAGTAACCCACCAGGTAAGGTGAGTTTTATTGTGGAAATGTAATCTGATCGATCAAGTTCTCTTAAATGTTGCACCATGTGGGTTTAGAACTGTCACCACAGCCAATAGAGCAAGGACAGAATTGGCCAATAACTACAATAACCACCATTCAAATATTTGCCAAAAACTACGATAACCTCCATCACAATATTTGCCAAAACCTATCACTGTTAGCTGCTTGTCCAAAATCTGTTGTCAAAGCCTAAAAGACTCAAAGGTGTATCTCATCAGTCTGTCAGTAGCGGTAAATGACAGTCCATGCACTGTGGTTGCATACAAACTCTTAGACCTATACAATCAACTCGCCGAAATTAAAAAAGTTTCATAGACTTTCATCATTATTTGCACTGGGAGGTGTGCCATCTGGAGCATTTTACAGAACAGAGACTGTCAAAGATATGTTGCATGTTCTAGATGACAGTGGCGGGTGTTGTTCAGGTCATTTGATTTTTCAGATTGACACCACTGGATATCAAGATCAGGCGCTGATATATCTCCCACCTATTCAGCAAAGTTATGCCAGAGCCATTTGTATAACTACTGCCACATTTGATATTAGCCTATAAGCATGGAGTTATCCATGTGGCTAACATGATAGTGTACTTTAAAAAGTTCTTATCACACCAGCAAGAGATGCTTGCCAAGAATTATCCTCTCCCTGCGTTATTATGTTTTGTAAAACATCTTTATGCTGAAAAAAAATTCGTTCTTCAGCCTTCACACAACTGTCTAGAGGAAGTGAGATGGCAAGTCAGCGACGCATTTCTCTGATTGACTGGCACAGCATGCCAATAAAAGTATCACAAGCTTGTGGTACTCTTATCAACTATACAACAGTACAACTTAACAGGAAACAGTATCTGGGAGTAGAAAGGAGAAAGCAGAAGGATAAACTAAACTAACTGCACAACAACAGAATTGCTAGCCTACCGAAGAATTTAAAAAATATAAGTCAAGTTTGATCCCTCACATGCTTATCCGCCAATAATTGCTAGACATCTGCTCTTTCTTCTCAAATACAGATCCTCTGATTTAAATTGAGTTACAGATTTGTCACATTGTCAAACTTTTCATGCAAGACGTCAGCTAGATGGCCAAGCAGTTAAAATGTCACATAAAAACGTAATCGTTACAAAATACTTGTCAATCAACTTTCTTTCGCTGAAGGCAACACGACAAACTACATGTCGTTACATAACACTGAACTGTTAAACCTGCAGAGAGTCCACGCAGTGTATAATTTCTCTTTTCCTGTCAGTTTGAAGTCCATAACGTACAGCAAGGAGGCTCGTCAGTGCCAGCTACAACCTGATGTCTCTGATACAACCTAGAATGCAGTAGTCTGCTGTACTAGGCAGCACATGAACACCGAAACGGAGATTCCATGAGATAAAACGTTACACAGTTTCCACTTCCAGCCAACATCCATGCCATTTTAAGAAAACCGAAGAAAATTGTTAGCATAGCCTGGTCCCTGTTGCACACGGGCGTACCCACAGACCCTGCTGCCCAAAGGCTTGTTCACCTGCAACCTTCTGGCCAGACTATTTTAAACTGGGTACAGCAGGCTATCACAACATGTCCCGTTCGCCCAAAACGCACCTCTATCGATACAGCTCGAAATCAAGGAATGAAACTATGTCAACTCACCTCTTCCCAGTATTCGCTACAATTACTCCATCACGCGCAGCAGAAATCCTCTAGACATTTTTGTCTTAACTTGCTTGAAACTTTTAGCTGAACGTGTAAGACAAAACTGCGTGCACTAGTTTAAAATAATCTGCACATATTTGTTTGCATTCATACATTTGATTTTCAAAATCAGCATCACCAAACGAAACCCTTGCACTGCGTATGCCATAACAGAAACCCTTGAATTCCTTTATTAACTCATCTGTTTTTACTTCCACCAAAGCTGACAACTAACAACTTTCAACAACCTAACCAGCTCTTCTGTTTCTCCCTTAAGGGAACCGTGGTTATGCGGCGGAGTTTGGAGTCCGACCGCCCCGCTGTCTTCATTACAGTGATTTCCCCTCATAAATAAAACTTACTTTTCCCTGGCTTGGCTGTCGGACGGCACGTTGTTACTCTTGCCTTTGGCGTACATGCTTACAGAGAGCTCCGACTATCACGCACCTGTCAACCCATCACAGCCTCCCCGGACACAACCCCGTCACCATGGTGACTGCGGGACCAGTAGCTCCCATTGGACAACAGACATAGGAGAAACGCCCATTCTGTTTGGTAACCCCTATGACTGACATTGCTGGCCCCGCCCTCAGCTGAAACGAAAGCCCTCTCTTATCTGTCTTGCTCTGCCTGGCGCGCACACGGACGACGTACGCATTGGCTACAACGACTCCCTCTCCCTCACTCCTCCCCCTCTCGCTCTCGCTCTCGCTCGCGCACACACACACACACACAGACACACGAACACACACTGGCCATAAAGGGGAATTTGAAACAGTCCGAGAAGGATTTTGAACAACTGGCTGTTCCCTTCGCAAGCAATCCCACCCTCTGCTATCACAGAAGTGTAATGTGCGGTGAGATGAAAAATACGGAGTGGAATTTCCGGGCGTAGGTACATATTGACATGCAATGTAACTTCAACATTCTGCAGATGAATTCTATAGACACATATGGTCTTAGCATACTTAACATTTTATTAACACGTATTTGATTGATCAACAAATAGAGTAATCATACCAAGGCATTTAAGTCCACATTTCCATATGAAAATACACTAACGATGTATTGAAGTGAACATCAGTGAATAGCCTTTGGGGATTATAGGTAGACTAAAGATACAAAATATAGTTTAGGCCTAAATAGTCAGGCTCTTAATAGTTATTTGTGCCCATGAGCATTCCCGGAACCTTAGATATGTGGGTAAATGAATCTTTTAAGACTTCATTTTTAATGATACAGCCATACAGGTTGTCATGAATCAAGTCTTATTTTAAACCAGACTGTAGGCTAAATCAAGTAGCTTATATGGTAATTTAGTCTGGGACTCGCAGTGTAACAACAAACCACTTTTTTGATTATAGGCTAATTAATTTCTGACTGGTTCAGGCTTCAATTTGTCCTAAACTTATGTTCATTTACTAGTCCCGTTGTAATGTGGAACCGCTCTAGCACTGCATTTGAAAAAGATGCTGGTGTACGCAGGCTATGACAAGCCAAGTCAAGTAAGTTACAGTGATGTCTGTCCTCTACTGCTCTACAGCTTTCACTGTTCTTTTCTCTTTTTTTTTCTCTCGAAATGGGCAACTTGAAACCGTCCGTGCTGAATAACATTCGCTGTTCCAACATCCTCCCTCCCCTTGCTGGATCCCGGAAGTGTCTCGGTAAGACTCACGAGTTCTGCGCTCTTGCACTCACAACGGTAGACTGGCAGACTCGTATTGTATACAGCCGAAATATTATATCTGTATCGTGTTTTACAACAGGAACAATATATGAAACCAAGGTTGGGCATAGGCTGTAAATATGACATACGTTGCTATGCTTAGTATACGTTCCAGGACATTGTAAGTTTTGTCACAGTGGAGTCAAAGAAGCTGCCCGGTTTTCCCAAGTTGCGGTGGCGAACCGTAGATTTGAAGTATATTGGGCCTTATAGATGCGTCGATCTCTTTAGGCTACTTTATATTGAAGTTTGAATAGTATAACACATTGCCGTCCTTTTGATCATCGTTTTAATACTGACAAGGTCTCATTATTTTGGTTTTAAGAATCCAGACAGCAACAGCAGTGTCCACAATCTAGTGAGGATTTGATGCCTGGTCTGGACACATCGGGGTCAATCATGAAGAAAGGATGAAGGATCCTTTCACAGTTTAGTTTGCTATACAGTGAACTGTATACGAAACTCCCCTCCCTTTAATTTTTTTCTTGTCGCAATAGGAATATTTATTTTCTCAAGAGTTGGGTCATGGCTATTTGTCTGACCACTTAAAGTCCATGAACATGCATTCCACCATCATACAATCTTCAAATTAAGCTTCTGCAATGATTAAACCAAGCTGTGTTAATATTTGTTGTAACTGAAAATATGTGCTTAGGATGATCATAATCACCGTAGATGTTAGTCATCTACATAATCCTAAGGTTACTTAAATGAGTGAGAAATACAGATGTCTCTCTTGATTTAACTTGCAAAAGTTACACAATAGTTATATACAATATTAAAAAAAACATGCTGTTTATTCTAATGTTTTGAATGACTCTATCTCTGGAACATGTATAATGTCGGTTTTGAAACCATGCACTTGACTGCTACACTCCATAAGGAAGGGATTGTAAGAATCTCTGCACTGTGGCTATAGTCTTTCCCAGATGTCAGATGACACAGACTCAACAGCTGCCAGCTGTTACCTGGATGAGAAGACCTTCCGTCTCAGCTGCAGACTCTTCTTGGAACATTCCATCTTCCTCAATGATGGATGGGCCTGGGAGGAAGTCAATGTATGTTTAAATGAAACGAGCCTCTGTTTATCCTCTCATCTCGTTGTCTGTATAGTATTGTCAGAAATGTAATGACAATACGGTATATTCATATAAATCTGGAAAGAAAATGCATAAAGTGAACAATTTTGCATGCATGCCAAGGCTATTAATATGTGTTGATTTCAATTATTCTTCAAGGTGTCAGAGAAGGAAGGATACATGAAAAAAACGGTGATGGTCCCCTGTAGAATCAGTTCTACACCGTGCCAGAGCAACCAAAGCAGACCGGTGGATGGTGATGATGCCCTGATGTTAGAGGAACAGGTACTGCAGTCTTGTATCAAATACCAAAAACTTTGATGGTTCCTTGGTTCAGTTTACACTGGAAATCCATGTCATGTCTTTTAGGGCTTGTTCACTTAAATCTCTGTCTGCATTTGGTTCTTGAACACTGAAGTTATTTTCCGATTTGAATCAGGTTAAGATAACATAATCTTTTTTCAGTGTTCCTTGTATAGTTGTTTATAAGAGTGTGGTTTGGTATGTTTTGTTTGGCAATGTGTAGAAATAATTTGTGTTTGTGCCCCAAAGAGAGAGAGGGAGGGATGGAGAGACTTGTGTATTACCCACACACTGAATCAATTACCTGAAGGAAGCACTTTAACTAAATCCTGCCATTTACAATGGAGGTCGGTTATCCCCTGGAAAAACCTTGCTAGAACGGGTATTTTCTCTTATGTGACCAGGTATTAATTTAAGTGTGCTGCTGCACACATCAAGGAGATTGCACATAGCCTATCTTAGCTTTCATTTGAGTTTGTTTTTCTGCACTGTAACATACAAGGGCAAATCTACATATTTCCTCTTAGCTACTGCACATGAGCAGGAACATTACTGAAATCTTGTTTCGTGAAGCACATTATCTTTTTTTAAATGGAAGTTGTGCCTTGTGAATTTTTCCTTTGCGCCCATTTCATTAGCATGCCCTTCCGGCAGATTGCAAATGAATTGACTCCCCTGGATATTTACATTCCACTCACACACGGAACAGAAGAGCTAGCTCCTTTCCACATTCTATGAAGTAGATTCCATATTTGGCTGTATTATTCACAGCAGAACAAAACAACCTCTACCTGTCAATGATGAAGGCACAATCCCATGTTTGTCACAATACTCAAGTTTTTGAAATACTACTAGTACTACTAACACTACTGTTATTGTTGTATCATTATTGTTGTTGTTGTTGTTGTTGTTATTATTATTATTATTATTATTATTATTATTATTATTATTATTATTATTATTATAACTACTATTATTATTTCCTCATTAGTAGGCTAACATTAAACTTTTTGGCCAGATTTACAAATTGACAAATGTTAACTTGAAAAGTTTCCTTTACTATTCGTTTCCTTTACTTTATACTTTGCTACACACACACACACACACACACACACACACACACACACACACACACACACACACACACACACACACACACACACACACACACACACACACACATACTGTAGTTGTCATTCGCTCTTAGTGGCAAAATGAGGCACACTCTACAACAATTTCATCAAATTCCAGCTGTAGGAGAGACCAGGTACAGCTGTAACATGCTTCATTTCTCAGCTTGTGTCTAACGTACAGACAATGCGTGTTATGGCATCAGCTTGCGTCTCCGTGTCTGTCTAAAGTCATAGACATAAATAGTTTTTGTGGGGCAAATTTGTTACTTTCAAGTTTTGGGCTACTGGCAGCAGGGTGAGGGGATGTGGCGAAAATTTGATACCCTTGGCCCTTAGCGACTATCTCACTGGACAAAATATTCTTCCATGGTCAGGCAGTTGCCTCCACGGACTCGTTTTCATGTATGGTTCTCCGATTTTGGCGGACAAACTTTGTAGATGGACGTATTTGTACATAAAATACTTATTTTTTAAATAGACTCTGTGCAATGTAAAAACCCCATTATTGTAACTGAAAAATACATCTGAGGGGATTTGCAGGGTGTCTGAGCCAGCTATCTTATGTTGGCAAACTACTTCCCACAAGGTAAACAGCAATGTATTGACGGATTGACAGAGTCGGATAGTTACAAAATTTGGGAGGTGCATGTCAGGCCACAGAGAGGTGCTCGGAGAGGGTTTGCATTGTCGGAGAGGGCTCTCCATGTCTCTGTGTCTCCGTAAACGGACGACCATGAATTGGGCTTTATCCACCACTATTTTGGTTTTGCTGTTGGCATACATTTACTTTACCGCTTCAAACTGGAATGTTACAATTGTTTCAACTGTTCCTGACATGGGATATTCTTAACAAAGGCACTCACTGCCTCTAGATGAAAATAGAAGAAGTTAGGCACGTGCTTGAATCAGTGAAGTTAATATAGAGACGAGAGGAAAATGTTGCATAGCCTACATGTTCAAATGAAAGGTGTCACTTGCAACAAGGCAAAATACAAAAAGTGTTACAGCTGCACCCGGTCTCCCCTATATTCATCTTCAGTTTCACAGTCATCATAAACTCCCATACAAACAGTTGGGCAGTCATACGTCTACTTGGATGAGCAATCAGTAATGTCTAAAGGAGTGTGAAAAATTCTGAAATATACCCTAAAACACCTGGAAAATTCCCATAGCACAAACGTGGGACATACATTTGCAATAGAACCTGAGATGAGGAGAAATGTCAATCATTGTGACTGCACTATGCCTGCACCTAGTGCTGCCTCTTCCTAAACAAATACTGGCTGAGGAGATACGAGAGAGAAATTATGCATTTGCATAAAGTGGACCAGAATGCATTAAAGATGCTGTTTGAAGGAAGACTTGGTTAAGGGAGGATTTCATCTGTCATAGCTCATATGATTGATACAGAGACATATTGATGATTGAGACGTATTGATCCATTCTTGAATACTTTGTCGGTCAAACAGTCATAAAGATTTGGGGAAAGATTTCAAAATACATTTGTCAGGTTTATCATTGCATCATGCAGAGTAGGTATTACAAAATGTTTGGTTGCATACATGTACACTGGAAAGTATAGCAGTACATCAACTATGTATTATTATGTTGTAGAAATGATTGCATCTTTCAGTTGGACATTTTTGGATAAGTCCAGCACTTGCAAGCATAGTGATGTGTAGCCTAGACTGCTAATAATTCACTGGCTAATGAAAGTTAGTGAGTTGTATTCATATACATTGGCGTATAGACTTGCTCCATATTGATTCCTCATGGTAGGGAAGGACAAGGACCTACTACGATGCCTGAAATCTTGTCATAATACTATTACCAAAAACCATGAAATTCAGAACTTGTAACTTGAGATAAATCATTTACTTTGATGATTGAATGCGATATCAACCATTAACCAAAATTAAAATGGGTTTTTAGTTTACCTAGCTTTATATTTTTTTATCATTTCAGAATTCCTAATGAACTATGTAATAGTCTCCATGATATGAGCCCTGGGTGCTCACACTGCATTGCTTTTATGGTTTACAATAGAATGTCAAAAACATGTGTGTTGTTGCTTGTTGCTGTGGTTCTTTTTAGAGTTCTACAGTATCCAAGTTAAACATGTGCAAGATAATCAAGGTGATTGCACAGATTGTTATATTAACATGTCTGAATACCAGAGGTAGTGCTTGAGAGAGAAATAGACATAGTTTAATGCTTTTGATGTCTTGATGCTTTGGGTGTAGTCCATGACTCCTGCTGGACAGAGAGGGCGGCCTAAACGCATTGTGATTCTGGCTTTTGATATTTAACTTTCTTCTATGAAAGGAGACTTTGGGCCAAATGTATCAATGTTTGTGTACAACTTGCCATAAATCCCACGATTGGTGTATGGAGGTTTTTTTTGTCAGAGTTATCAAACACAATGTATGCACAATGTATGCACAATGTATGTCCACGCTCTACATAAATCTGAACATGAGTCAGTATAAAATCAAGTGCACATGAACACGCTTAATGTCCACTCCCACATTTATCCTTATTGGGGTCGCGACACAGCCTAAATTGGTTGGAGTAGTTTGTACATCCTCCAGGGAAACGTCCCCGCGAAAGGCGCACATATGGATGAACTTGAAATTATCTTGCTGCGTGTTTATTAGGGGAATCAGCCGTCATGTTGTTATGTTAAATGTTGTTGTTGTCATGTTGTTACGTCATGTTAAACTTATATTAGTTCTTATATGCTAAATAAAGCAAAGGGTTATATATTCACAATGTGTTCTAACCAAGATCACACACTTCTCCATTCTGAAGTTTGCACCCTACACTGCTTTACTAAAGAATGAATACATTTTTTTTTTTTTTTTCGTTTATCAAACTGATCATCCGCTCAGTCAATTTCGTCCATTTCTATTACTTTGTGAAAACCTGTCATTGCCTCAGAATGCATTTTAATATTTAATATTAATTCAAACTAAACTTTTTTTTAATTATTATAATCATTTTCTGGAGGTTTAAATTGCTGGGGTCAAATTGACCCAAAGGATAAAAGATGTTAGTCAATTTGAAGGTAACAGGAGAGATAAACAAGTAGGCACACTTTGTGAGACCAACAAATGGCCTATAGGTCATATCTTGATACTGGAGAGCTTAACAATGAATGACTACCAGTTGCCACTGATAATATATATTAGTGTTATTTATATTAGATTTAAATCAAATGTGGTGTGTCAGCTTTGTCAGTGTAATGAAGCTATGTTATTCTAATGAACCTGACCTGACCTATATAATTATTTGTCTTTCTGGTTTCTTAAATTTTTTTCATAGAACAAGTTGTGAGGGGCAGTTTATGCACTGATGGTCGTATGCTGCTGATAAAGTCAACAGTGACATTGGAGCTACATTTCAGAGTCCAGCACACAGATGTGTTTTTCACCAAACATGGCAATTTGGTCTTCATGCCAGCCAAATGGACACTAAGCCACTAGTTCCTCAAAGTGCTTTATAAACTGTTTGTACAGCTCGTACAACCATTGTATAAAGTTACTTTCAACAGAGCCTGTAACATTTTGGGTATTTTTCTAAAGCTATTAAGTGTTTAAGGGTTTAAATTACCATTGCAGGGTAACAAGGGAAAAGGCTGAATATTGTCCCTAAAAATAAAACATTTATGGATTACAATATTTTAGTAAAATTTAGTTAGTTTAGTAATAGGGTTCTTTTTATGGACCTGTTTATGAAGCAGGTTTTAACTAACATGAAAGTGCATATCACACCACCATACTACCAGGAGGAAACGTCCAGTCTCTGTGCGATTGACTCCCATTGTTACAGAATATATTTGTTGGGCTAAAATACACTCATGTCTCAGTGTGTAATTACTACTTACAGAGAATTTAGCCTATCTATGTTGAAACCATGGTACAGTGTTGAAAAAGGCATCACATCTGTTGAGCTCAGCCTTCCAGACTGTCTGTGGAAACTGATGTGCACCAACTATTGAATAATAGGGGAGAGTCAAGGGCAAATACTGTTCAGTGGCAGGTTATGATTTTCTTCTCTGAGTATCTGTTTTGTAGGATTTCGAATTAATATTTAAGATCTACACGTAATATTCTCTTTAAAGTACACTGTACATTGTATGACCTTCAAGAGGACTCTTTCAGGCAGCAGCATGCAAGAAAGCTCTCCTAGCCATTGTCCAGGAAAGAGAGAGAGGGGGGAAAAAAACATTTTCCAAAAGATCTGTGAAAGATTAGGAAAGCTAAATGCCTTTTTTGTGGCTTCCTGTTTTGGTGGAGGAATTCTTTGAGGCAGTGCATAAATGTCTCACTCAACAAAAATCCATCAGGGTTAACCCTTTTGGTGCCTCATGCCTGAATCTGTGCCGTTCCTCTTGAATGTTTGCCTTTGTCTTTGGGCACCTGTAGGAAGACGGGTCATCACCTGCAAATCAGTATGTCCAGCCAGAGAATCCACTCCGTATCTAAACTATGAGTAGCTGTGTATTTTGAAAAGCCCTTTTTCGATGTGAACCAGGATATCACAATCATTCCTGTACATGTCTGCCTGAAAAACCTTTAATACTTTCTCTAAAAGAAGCCTGAAAGAAACCTGGTATTTTAAGCCTTTAAATGCATAGACTATACACATAATTACCTGGGTAATTAAACCTGTAATTAGGGATTATTTAAATTAATAAAAAATCCAATCCTTCATCTCTTGAATTACACTTCTTAACCCTCCTTCTGAGTTGAGTGGGAGTGCAGAAAACATCTGATTAAATGTTTTCCTCCCAGCCTCTTGCCTCTGTGGGATTTACAATTTCATGTAAATGTTGGGCTTCTCCAGATCATCTGATTTCACTAATTTCTGTGAACTTTCATGGCCATACTTATATAGTCATTTCAGCCATACTAGAATATTATTGAAATAAAATGTCATGCCTTGGTTTGAACATTTTAACTCTATTCTAAAAAGTTCTTGTTAATATTCAGCGCAAATGGGATTTTATTTTGAAATTCCATCTCCGTGCAAGATGATTGGCTGAATAAACAGTTGGACGGCAAGAACTTTTAATGAGAGGGTAGTCATAGATCCAGCCAGATATGTTGTGAATGTCTAATACCAAGCTAACTTCACTGCGGTCATCAATTCATCAAACACCTGACACCAAACAAGTGGGACATTAAGCAGTGACAGTGGTTGAGACAGACTGCGCATAACCTTATACCACCATCAGGAGACCAGATGAAGAGAAAATAAGTTCCAGTTTAAATTCAAGGCTTATTTTCTGCAAATTATGCAGTAAACAAGAAAATAGGTTGCCTTGCAAAAAAAAAAAAGCACTAAATTTGCGTTGAACTTGCAAATTGCGGAAAACTGGAGTGGGACTGTCTGGAGGGCCACAGCACAAGTGGCATATACAGTGATGGGTTTGTGCTAGAGCCTAGGAAGCAACTGCATGAGAGGCTGTGAAGAACCCTTAATTAAACTTGACCCCTGGTCTCCATGGTCACCATGTTAAACACAGACTGAGCAACACAGTCAGGTCAGAGCAGCCTGATTGTAATGTTTGCCTCTCATTTGAATGCCAAATTCCCAGAGTGCCGAGGATAACGAGTGGGCCAGTCAGTTATGCAAAGTTAAGGATCAATGTGCAGGTGGACCTCTCATGGCTCACACCACACCATGGATACTGAGAGATGGCATTGACTCCCTTCTCAGATTCATCAAGTCACTGCTTTGGAATTGTGCAAAGGGTCGTTTGTGTTGACTGCCACTGCTGTCTTTGAACAAAATCAACCTTTGATCTTTGATGAGCTTTAGCATGTTTCCATCATTTGCTCGTCTATAATTTGTTTCCTTTTAAAAGCCTAGTCTGTTTTGGTCCCCTATGAAACATCCTGTTGGGAGGTCTGAGGAGTTGGCAGCCAGTTTAAAGGGCTGGGGATGGAGGTACTGTGTGTGTGTGTGTGTGTGTGTGTGTGTGTGTGTGTGTGTGTGTGTGTGTGTGTGTGTGTGTGTGTGTGTGTGTGTGTGTGTGTGTGTGTGTGTGTGTGTGTGTGTGTGTGTGTGTGTGTGTGTGTGTGTGTGTGTGTGTGTGGAGGTAGTGTGTGGGTGGGTGGGGTGGGGGGTGGAGGAGAACAGCACTAGTATGTCATTGTTTTTATAGCTTACGTGCCTGTGTCCCATTCTTCCTCTCTTGACAGACGTCGGATGTGAAACACTAGTAGTTTGTTTCTGGGCTCTGCCCATGTATAGGAAAGAGGAGATGCTATCTGTGTGTGGGAGGAGTGCTGAGACAGGGCAGACTTGCATGGAGAGTCTGGAAAGTGCCTGGAACAACGTCTCCACCGTTAGCGGTGGAGGCTACACACCAGCATGTGTACAACATTGATTTGATGTGCTGCTTGCACACTGTCTTTAATTAAGCCAGAGCATGTGTCAGTGGAAACAAATATATTGCCTCTATTAAGCACACTCCATTTCCTGACTGTGGTTCAGCATGTTACAGAGCGCATGGCAACCTGGGCTTATGACCCCAAGTTTTAAATAGCCGCAAGGTTTTGTTGAGTTGGGCCTCCACCCTCTGAAAAACAGCCCTAGCCTCTTAGTCTGTCATCTTCTGTCTGGTCATGAGCTCTTAAAAATAAAATTAAAATAAACAAACACTCAATGAATGTAGAAGTACCTAGGTGAACAATCTGCGGAACATATGTTTTCAGTGCAATCCTCCTCAGGTGTTAGTCTGGGTCCATCCCAACGTGTGGTGAGTAATGATTGAGTTATAGAGGCCGTAAGCAGAGAAGTTTGGGATTTAGCAGTTGACGCGAAGTGGTGAATATGAGTCACTCTCATTTTTAAAAGACGGGCTGTAGCCTGAAGGTTGATATTGAGCTTTGGGTTTTGCATTCTGTGTGTCTCTGCTCCCTACCTCACTGCGTAGGAGATAGCTTTGGCTGTAGGGCTCACTGGGGGTACTTCCACCAATTCATATCAAGTGATCAGTCTCAAAGCGGGTGAATGATTGATGTCTCCACATAAAAGATAATCACACTAGTATCAGTTATTCTTTGATGCCAGGCTTAACCTATGGGAAATAATGATTTCTGATGTAAACTCTTGACAAGACCTTCTCTTTTCACAAGTTATTTCATGAGTAGTTTAAAGTACTGACTCACTCAAAAAAAAAGCTGTGTGTGTGTGTGTGAGAAAGGAAGTGTGAATGTGTGTATGTGTACATGTACAGTCCAAAAGCCTTTCACAGTTGTGCAAAGGCCATTTCAACACTATTCACTGTGCACTGTGGTGTTTCTGCCTTCAGCTGTGTGACCAGGATGAGGCTGTAGGAGAGCCGACAGCAGCTGAGGGCCAGGCTGCGGTGCGCTACGAGTACCACGCGCTCTACTCCTGCAGTTACCAGATCCCTGTCCTCTACTTCAGAGCATCCACGCTAGGTACATGCACGTAGGCCTTGTGTCAAATGTGGCAATCCTCGCTGCCAAATGAGTCACCGTCGAAGCCTCGGTGCCAAAATTGTTTGTGGTTTCGAAAGCTGCGTCAGTATGACCATGAATCCAGATGAGGAGAGGGTATAAACAAACATCAGTTCAGTTTGCTCAAAGGATTTTACTGGCTATGGAAAACTATTGGATTCTCTGTTACAGAGGGACGGTCACTGTTATTAGAGGAGGTGTGGAATAATGTCCACCCCAACTACCAGCAGAGGTTATTGCAAGGTCCATGGGACACCATCACCCAACAGGTAGGTTTCCCCGTTTTGAGTTGGTACATACCTTTTTTGAGTGTTCGCACTGCCATTCGTTTGAAGTGTTCAGAGAGTCATTCACTCTGACGTTGAGCACTCATATGAGATGGCAGTGCTAGGTTCTGTTTCCTGATTCTGTGTGGATATTGCAGTAGAGCAAGTGAGGGCTCCCATATGAGCCTGTAGTTCCCAGTAGGTTCCTCTTAACGCATCTCGTTCCCAGTAGGTTCCTCTTAACGCCTCATTGTGACATCAGTGGGGAATATCTGTCCAAAGACCTGAATTGTGGCTGATAGAAATTGTAATTGCTGAGAGAAGTTATTTTGCAGAGCACTATCTTATCATCCCAATTGGGACCTTAATAGATCTACACAATCCAACTTAAGAGCACTGATGTAGTCCTTTGCCACAGACAGTAATAAATGCAGTCCGTGATGACATAAACCGTGATTGCGCCAACGCCTGAATGGCAATTGAAAGTTATTATGATCAGAGGGTTATATCGCTGTCTCTTGGACAACTGTGTACAAATGGCACATAGCCGATGTAGGTGTCAGCGGATTGATTAAGTATGAATGGAAATTAGGAGCAGAGCGACGTCAGCACAGAGCTTTATTAGAGGAAGGAGAAGAGCGGCCGAGACAAAGCAGCCGAGGAGGAACAGGAGAGGGAAATGTCAGGGGAAGGGAGGCTGCTTGGATGGAGCAGGAACAACAGTGGTGTGGGGTCGTGGGGCTGAGCAGGGTGGGTGTGGGAGACGGAGGACTGTGCTGTCTGACGCAGGTAAACATGAGTGACTCACATCAGAGCTTTACAAAGAGTGGTGCCAACGCTTGCTCTCTCCCTCTCCCTCTCCCTCTCCCTCTCCCTCTCCCTCTCCTTCTCCTTCTCCTTCTCCCTCTCCCTCTCCCTCTCTCTCATCCTTCTTTGTCTCTCCCTCTCTCTTTCGCTAACCACCCCTCCTTCTCTCTATCTCTGCACTCATCCCCATCCCCCCTCCGTCGTTCTCAGTTTTCTTAAATTCAAATTGGTTTCTCACCGTAACAAATGGGATCTTGCCATTGCCAAAGTAGTTCAGAGGAAGACAGTGTGCTCTTACTTGATTTGTTATAGGCTTTTTCAGAAAAACACACAGAAACACTAATGTTACAATGGAACATCCACTTCAAATATTTTAAAGAGTGCAAAAATGAATATATGCTCTAAATTAGTATGACGCCCGAAATCATTATCTTTTTGCATATCAAGCATTCCAGCTAGCTGAGACCTGCGGGGTAAAAAATATTAGCTGTGCCCTTTTTCATATTTTCATGTCTTATTCAGTAGTTGATAGCTGTCTATATGGGCAGAAGCACACAGGCACATTTTTTTGCGGATTGCAAGCTGTTTTCATGCATTTCAAGTCCTCCACCGTTTCCTTGGTTCCCACTGAAGGCACAAACAGTCGTCCTCACGGACAGAGCAGTGGGATATAGACGACAATCACTGCACTCTTTAGATTAATAGAATTCCAGCCTGTCCTTTGTGAATTAGACTATGTTCTACCTCCGGCAATGTTATTCATTAATGCTTACAAAGGTCAAATCCTGCGTGCAAAATAAATAAAGAAATCAACGTGAATGTAGAGTAATAAGTGGGAACGAATCACAGTGATCCACATGTGATTGAGATGGGAAACCAAGTGGTTTTCTGAATCATTGGTCATGGAACAGTTTGGTTCTCTCCTCCCTAAAGGATTCTAAGTCATCTTTATTGACTAATCAGTGGTCCAGGAAGCCTTGGGGATGGCTATAATGGGGGGGAGGGGGGGATGTGGAGTGATACGTAAGGGAGTCTTTACATTACCTCTTTATAAGCAGTCAGGCACTACTGAGGGCCATGCTATAATTACAAAAATGCAGGATGATAATGTTGGAAGGGAATGGAGGTGAGGAATCTTAAGAGATGTACTCCAGACCCTCAGTGTCTTGTCAGTGCATGTGCTCATAGAAGAATTGGTCCATGTCTGAGATCATAGTACTCATTCAATGCATGATAGTGTGCTGTACACACTGGTCAGGATTGAGAAGAATGAAGTTGGTGTTCTCACAAACAACGAGTGTCTAATTAAGTCGTAGTGCGTTAACAAAAGTGACTTGTGTTAGTCGTGTTTTTTTTTTTTTGTCTTCACAAGACCAAGTGTTAGCCACAGCTTTGACAGGTAGAAATCCGTGAACCTTGTGAGTCTCTCGGCCATTGTGCATTTGAGTTCAGTATTCCATTCCTTTCAACTGCCACGATCCACATTCACCTCAGGTCAGGAGAAAGCACGGTGTGAGTATGTAGCCCTGTGTAGAATGAGAAGTGCTTTGTGGAGATCAAGTGCTGTTGTAGTGCTCCGGTGGAGAAGCAGCTCCTTGCTCCCTCATTGTGCTTTACTGCCCCCCAGTGCATGATGGGATACTGGCTGAGCCAGTGGAGCGGCAGCCCTTAGCAGTTTAGTATGGAAGCAATTAGCCCCGAGCTAGCTGTATATATTTGGTTAGACTCAAAGAATGACACCTTAAGATGTCTGTCTTTTGATTTCCTTCTGGTAAGGGTGGGGGTAGCTTTGCATTTTATCCATCTGATCAATTAGGGTGAGTTTTAATGAAGTGCAATTAGGGTCCAGTTTAGTCTGAGCGTTTGGGAATGGAAGACCATCTGTTTCGCTCAAATTGCAAGATTGGATTCTTGTTTTGAAAAAGCGACTTAATCACGCTCTTCCTATTCACATGGAAGAAAGCCGCCTCTCATGTCTAACCAAAACTTGTCTGGTTTGATTCCTATCCCTAGGTGCCCCCCCACCCTTCCCTCCATCTTTGTTTCAGCTCTCACAATCTAAATCTTTCCTCACATGATTTTTTTTATCTCATAGTATTTAAGTATGTAAGAGTGTGTCTGCACCTGCTCACTATGTCACTACAGGAACACCCCTTGCTTGGTCAGCCATTCTTCATGCTTCACCCCTGTCGTACGGAGGAGTTCATGAGGCCGGCACTGGAGACTGCTCGTGCTGAGCAAAAGTTAGTATTACTTCTTCTTCACCTCTCTCCCCTCCCATGTCCTCAAGCTGGCCTCATTCACCTCTCCTAACTGGTCATCTCCACAGCGTCATACAGTGGTGGCCGGATTAGAACGATCAAACTAACTTCCCTATAGTAGGTGTCAATGATATTTATGGACAAAAATGATTCAATTCAAGAAACACCAAATGATTCCATGTCTAAAGAGTCTAAAAACCATAAATATTTGATTCGATTGGATTTTTTTTACTGTGTTCTTAGATAAAGGCAACTGCAGTGAGAAATACTGATTCCACATTTTTATTCATTTGCCTTTTGGCAAATAGAAGTTGTAATTTAAATATTTATTGGTTTCATTTTTGTTTCTGCTAGGCATGCAAGGTAAAACGTTTTTAATTTACCAGTATCTCATAAAAATGTAACACTTATAGTAATGTGATTGCAAAGAAAATGTGGCATGTAGAAACACCTTTCTAAACAAATGTAAGCTTTTGGTGGTCGCAGAAAGTGTGGAAAGTGAGTTAGGTGGACGATGACCATTCTTATAGGTGTGGTAAGAAATGTTTTGAGGTGAAAAAATGACATCTCTGTATTTCTGTATATTGTGGAGACCATGTGAAAATACACAACAGTACTGAAAATATTGTTTCTCCTTGTCATTATGTGTGGTATTAGATCTCTCTAAATGTCTTTCTAAATGAACCTCATGATGTAATGTCTGCACCCATGGTTAAAGTGGCATTGATCATGTAAATGTGGCCACCCGCTGCACGACTTGGAGTTTGCCCAGTTCTCATCTGCCAGTGTTGGGTGAAAATGCCAATTCTGTCCTCCGAAGGCAGCACAAAGAGCCATCTAAAAATAAGCAGGAACATTTGGTTCCCAGGCAGGGACGCGACACATTGTGCACCAGGCACAGACAGAGGAGAAGTCAGTGCTTCTTCACGTTGTTCATTACAAGCCCACTACAAACCACTGGGCCTTATAGATCACTCCAGATTGGGGCAGATTAAAATGCTGCCTCCTCCTGCGCCTGCCATTCTATTTTTATTTTGAGATAAATTGACGTTGCCTCCAGCCTGGCGTGAGTGAGCCCCTCGCCTCTGTGTCAGGGAGAACACTTTCACTTCCTAGTGTGATCATCATGTCCTCTTTTTCCACAGGGGAGTGAATTATATTGTGACTTGGTTGAGTGTGGTGGGACCAGTGGTGGGACTGGATGTTCCGCTCAGCTATGCGCTGGCAGTGGGCCCACCTGCACCCAAGGCAGAGGCAACAACAACAACAGCAGCATCGACAGCATCAGCATCAGCATCAACATCTGGCCCAGACTGAAGCGTTCCCACCCCCTGACTGTGGCTCCATCTGTGACGTCGGCCTGAGTCCCACCACCACATCTGGCAGGAGCTGTGACTGGAGCCTCTCAACCTCAGCTGTCTGCTCCCATCCCGGGAGATGTTCTCTCCGCAGAGCTCCCTGCTGTGTCGTATTTATCTGTCTGACGGTCCTGCACAACCACGTCATCCCTCACACAGAATAGCAGACTCCGCCTAATGGCAAGGGATTGCAACATCATGCTGAGATTTTGGCACAGTGGTTAACCATGACGTACTTTACGGTTCTTGACACACACTTAAAAAGGCAGATTACTGTCTGTTCTTCAAAGGGTGGTAAACACATTGATCCCTCTCTCGCAGTCTCCCTATGAGCAGTCATGAAATGAGTGTTCCTCCATTACTTGCCCATCACTTGACATCCCATGGACTCTGAATGACATCACTTTTTCCTGAGGGAAAAAACCCAACGTGAGTCTCCCGGTGAAAGCCATTTTACGGCGACAGGGTGAACAAGCGCTTCATGCATGAAGCAACAACAGCGGCGGTGGCAGTGGCGTAAGCAGCACTGTTCTCCTGTCAGTGTGAGTGACTGGTCACATTAGCCCTCTGACATGCTCCCCTCCCCACACGCAGAGATGAGAGGCCTCTGCCTGGCTGAATGGGAGCCCGGGCACAATTTGTTATCGCACAGCTGGTTTAGTTTGTTCATCTGCGGGTGGGCTGTTTGGTCGACGAGCGAGACAGACAGACGGACAAACGGACAGACGGACAGACGGACAGACGGACAGACGGACAGACGGACAGACGGACAGACGGACAGACGGACAGACAGACAGACAGACAGACAGACAGACAGACAGACAGACAGACAGACAGACAGACAGACAGACAGACAGACAGACAGACAGACAGACAGAGACACAGACACAGACACAGACACAGACACAGACACAGACACAGACACAGACACAGACACAGACACAGACACAGACACAGACACAGACACAGACAGGGAAAGAGAGTAAGAGAGGGAGGGAGAGAGAGAGGGAAAGAGAAGGAGAGAGAGAGAAGGGGAGATAGAGAGAGGGATGAAGGGAGGGAGAGAGAGAGAAAGAGAGAGAGAGTTGTTGGCATCTTATGTGTAGGTGCATGTGACTCACTTTATGTTTTTTTCTGGTGGTTATATTGTGGGAGGGTTAGTGTTTGATGTTTGCAGTAATGGAGGGGTGTTTTTCAGTGTTTGATTGGAGTATGAATGAATGTGTAGAAAGACCTAAAAATAACACCCAGCCTTAAGCTGGAGCTACAGGAATGGTGAGGCAGAGAAGGGCATGCTAAAATCCAAATTCAGAGTTCTGTGAGACAAGTTTAAAATATTCAAATATTACGTTTTTGTGATAGTGTTGCACTTAGTTGCACTAAGAAATGGTATGTGATTAACATAGAATCATGTCGTGATTGTGGGGTGGAAACATGATGCGCTTGGGCAAAAGGCATTGACCTAATTGTCAAATGATTCAAAATGTTATCACCTTAGTGTTGCAATATGGAAAATTAAAAAACTAACAGTTTAGATTTGCTATATTTAAAATGCAGGCCCCACAGTAGGAACTCAATGCATATTTTATTCTTTTATTTTTTTCAATACTTTGTTTTTATTTCTGACAGACTCAATCCTCGGGATGGAGGATACCAGTGTTGCACAAATATCTGGAGAGATGTTCTTCCATTCTTCAGGGAATGCTTTTTATGTTATGATGCTCTACCTTTCAACTTAAAATACCCCAAAGGTGCTCTATTCGATTCAAGTCAGGCAACATACTCGACCAGGTCTTGGTCTTGGCCTTGGCTTTTTTCTTCTTTAAAAACTCTTGCGTGATTTTGGCAGTGTGGATCGTTATCATGCTGGAATATTCCTCCTCAGCAGGCTTCTGGAGACTGGGAGCCATCTTGTCAGCCAGTATTTTGTACATCCACAGGCATTCATGGTGCCATCTGTAAATGTCATCTCCCCAACATCTTAAACACTCCTGCAGCCCCATGTCATCACACTCCCACCTCCGTGCTTCACTGTGGTAGTCCTGGTTCCCGCCAAACATGCTGGACCCCATCTGAACCCAACAACTCTTCAGCACAAAACTGCAAGACTAAACTTTGCTGAAGAACATGAACAGAAACATAATGAATTTTGGTAGCACAGTCTTTGGTCAGATGAGACCAAGATACGTTTGTTGGGCCTGTATTTTTGAATAAAATCTAAACTGTTCATTTTGTATTTGACATAAGAGCTAATACCTCACTTCTGTTACATCTGTTGTATACTGTAGATACTGTTCTTGTACCTGAAGAAACAGTTGATGAGGTAGATGTGGTATCAGCTGTGGTATCAGCTAGTTTTTATAGTAGTACCACCCACTCCTTAACAGACCCTCCAACACAATATGGAACTTGATGAAAATCAGCCTACTACTCATGAAGGTTAGTGGTTTTCACAAGCCAAGGCCAACATTTCATTTGTGTGGAGTAGTCACATTTATTGAGAAATCCATTTAATAGTTATTTATATGAGGATAGATTCGGTGAAGTTTGATTTCATGTGGATTGGTAAAATGGCCCCAACTATGTGGCACGTTTTTCACACTCAAAAGTGAAATGCAAAGAGGAAAGGAGGGCTTTCACCAAACGTGCCGATTCTCCAAATGGCTCTGGCTCAAATGGGTTGTGGTCATTTGTAAGAGTGTGAATTTGCTTGCAAAGGCTTCAACGTTTGGTTTGCTCGACCGGGATTTGGAGACTTTTGCAGCCTATATGCCAAGCTTAGACAGAAGGAACAGCAGGTCTAAAGTGCCTTTTACCCCTAAACTAAGACAATTAATGCATAACCTTACATCAGTCCACAACAAAAGGATCAAACTCCTGTTAAATTCAGTGGATTTTGCCCGCTAACGGTAAATTAAGTTTGTACTGATTGTGTGCTAAATGGTGATTGAATCCTCCCTTCTGTGCTGTTTGTGAACTGGTGTTAAAAATTAAAAAGTGTGTTTGTGTGCATTGTGCGGCGGCTGGTGCGTTGGTTGGTTGTTTGGGGGAGGGAGAGTGCCAATAGGGAAAGTCCTCCGTCAGCAGGACTAAATGGGTCAGGCTTGACTCCTGGGGACAGATCTGTATCCGTAAGGGGGTCAGGCTGCTACCCAGAGCTGCTGTACTTAATGGACAGGCTGCTGTTTGGGTGGATGGGCTTATATGAGACAGCTTTGCATGCCAGGCAACACCTATACTGTGCAAAGAATGATTTTTGAGAGAGAAAGCCAGGACCCAGAGAGCATTTTATTGCGTGTGAAATGGAAGAGTTGTGGCATAATAAAGCCACATGCCGTAATGCCTGAAATAAAGCTTATTATTTGGCACAGTTGAATCTCTTCATGCACAGACACTCTTCTTACATCCAGTGCCGGAATGGATTCATTGTTATTCAAAGACAGAGGAATTGGTTTTAACTAATGTCTGAGTAGGTTAAAACACAGCTGAATAGAGGACGTGCAGAAAATGACAAACAGCACTACTGACATCTGTTGGCAAAAGAGCAGCTTTACAAGCATGTTAAGTTGTAGTTTATTTTGAGGTTCACCACTAGATGGAAACATATCAGCGTTGGAGGGATATGTTGGTATTAGAACCACTGTCCAAGGACATAAAATGTTTTAATTTATTTAGAATTGCTGTTGATTTTGGAGTGTGAGATTGAACTGTAATTCGAACCAGGTTGTTTGCTGTTGCCCAAAAGTGTTTTCGCTGGCAAGCAGAGGGTCATTCATCCCAGACTTCCAGCATTTTTTAACCCAGGTCAGATTGGGACTCTTGTTTTGCCTTGTCCGTGGGATTACATGGGAGATCGAAGTAAATTGAGAAACTCTCATCCTTCCAAAGTCCTGTCTCTGTTGTTGTTTTTTTTCCGCCAGCCTTCTCATCAGATCTGTGAAGATGTAAGCCCGCGGCCTCCTCAGACCCCAGCCATCTGCGTTTGATTTTACATTTGGCCTTTCTCAGAACATTACAGGCATCTTGTGTCCAAGAGCATCCAGAGAGATTCATCTCCAATATGCATTAACAGGGAGTCTAATTCAGATCATGCCCATTGGCCGGAGACCCTAAGTCTTAGCCTCTCTCCTGCTGGACTGCTGCTTGCGGCTGAAGGGAGAGGGGTTGTTCAGGTCGACGAGTTTGTATTTTGTATTCCAGATGCACAGGCATCAGAATACAGGCAGGCCCGTATTAAGACTTCATGGTGCCCCTGGGCAACAGTGTCTCTGGTGCCCACCTACCCCCACCCCGCAGAACACAGACCATACCTATCCACAGGGGCGTTTTAGTCCTTGAGTAGAAAAATACTTTCTTACTTTACTCAAGTATTATTTCTGAGTATCTGTACTTTACTTGATTGTTTTTTTTATACATACAGTACTTTATTGCATTTTCTCGCTTATATCACAGCTTACTTGCGAAAATAATTAATGCATATGCTGTAAATTATGTTTAATGTGAACTTATGTCATTAGAAATCATAATACTTGGGTGCCCTGCTTGCACAGACACAACGCAGGAGGCACCACAGACAAACTGAGACACATAGTGGGACGTTAACTAAAGCGATTTTTTTGGTCACTGTTGTCCCAAATGTATGTACTGTATAATTTCAATTACATGTTTTATTATTATTATTATTATTATTATTATTATTATTATTATTACTATATTAAAAAAATAATAATAATTCGCTTGGGGCCCCTGGCGTCTTGGGGCCCCTGGGCAGTTGCCCAGTTGCCCATATGGTTAATCCGGCCGTGAATACAGGTAACATCAAAACATCTCAGACAGACACCAGATGCCAGCAGGAATGTTTTGGATAAAGGTAAATATCTGGTATTCATCTGCATTGATCTGATATGGTGATATAAATATGTGCACAAATCAAAATGATCAGTGCAGTAGAACATGAAAATAACAAATCTTTACAACGAAATATGTCCGGGGGTCCTCTATCCAGGGCCTTGGTCCAGGGTTGGGGAGAATACATGTGCTTAGGCTGGGAAAGGCCAGTGATTTAATTTAAGGTGCAAATCTTGTTTGGGTTTCTGACTGTGGCTGATGATGTCATTGAAGTAGACGATAGTCACTTCCATACAGTCACAGAATTTGATGCTTTGGTTGTTTCTATGCTTGGCAGCTGATGGGTGGACAGACTATAGGAGCAGGCTAGTTTTTACCCCTCATAGGTAATGGGTAATGGGTAAAGCTTTGTCAAATTTTATTTGAAGTTATCCAGGTAGCTGGTATCAGGTTAAAGAAAAGTGTTCTTCAGAAATAGTCCCATTTGTATTAGCAATTATGTATCTTGCCATAGGCACATTAAAAAACACTTCTGACCTTGAAACATGACATGCCTTCATGATTAATGAAAAGGGGAAAACTCAACAGAGCAAAATTAAAAATTAAATCCTAGCTAACTGTCTCTCTCTCTCTCTCTCTCTCTCTCTCTCGCGCACGCACGCACGCACGCACGCACGCACGCACGCATGCACGCACACACACACACACACATATACACACACACACACACACACACACACACACAGAGAGAGAGAGAGAGAGAGAGAGAGAGAGAGACAGGGTGTGTGTGTATGTGCTATGTATCTGACTCATGTAGAAAATTACACTGCTCTTATACAGCTTGCTCTGTATTTCCCACACATATTCACAGGCACACATGCAAATATACATGTCCTTTGGGAGTTTTGACAAAGGCAGATTACTCATTTTGAGTTCAATCAGTTTTTTTGTTGCAGCTTTTAAAAGGAAGCATTGTTTGCAGAGTTTATTTAATGCCAACCTACAAGAAGCAGCAATTGAAAACATATGGCTCTTTCTCAAGCTACTCATGAACATCGAACAAAACGCTTTTTGGAAAGGGGGGGTGAGCTGCCTGGTTGTTTCTCTCTGTCCTTTTAAAAGCAGTCCTCTTAGCTATGAAGACTGCTGGAGATAGTTTTAATACCATAGATTTGATTTCTAACAGGAGTGCTGATGTTATCAATCAACAAGATAAATATGTCAAGCAGCAGCTATCATTCTCACAACAGTGGATTTTACAGAACATACTTACAAAGCTTTTGACCTGCATAAAAGATTCCCCCGTAGAAAAACGCACCTCCTCCTTAATCTCTGTAATTTTCCTGTTATGCATATCCTATACATTGTATGGCCTATAGGCTGTATGTTTTGCACAGTATAGAAAAGCAGACCACCTGGAAGAATGAGCAAAAAAATGAGGCTGAGTGTTTTTCTTAAACTTGGACTGCTTGGCTGACCTTGTGTAATGTTTTCATAAATATCACTGGTTTGGTTGCATTGCAAAGCCATTAAGATTCATCTCATCTCTCACATGCTTTGACAACCTGGTTGGTATAATAATAATCACGCATTTTAAATACACATAGCACAGATAGAAGTCGTAATTAAAGTAAGCATGTACTGAAAAAGACTGACATCCATGAAAGATTAAAAGGTTGTAATATCCATTTTAATCTGTTTGATTGGCACTCGGGAATTAGATGAAAAGTATTTCACAAAAAAGATATTTTTAGCGCATGGAAGTTTGCTCAGATAGGTCTTATGTCCCAAACAGAACATCGGTAATGAATTAGCTATCATATGTCGGTTTTGATTAATCCTTGGCAAAGAACAGGGAAATGATTGAATAATTTACTGTATTTCCTTTCATAGGGCCTTTCTAAGAGCAATTGAATTAAAGTGCTGAGCTGTTGCCATCAACAAACCTGCTTCACTGTCCAAGAGTGTGATTAAGGGAAATCAAAATGAAAGCATCACAGGTCCACTCTCCCTCTTCTCTCTCTCTCTCTCTCTCTCTCTCTCTCTCTCTCTCTCTCTCTCTCTCATTCACAAACACACATCAAACTTCCCCCTTCCTCTTACCTTTGTTTCATCAAAGTGGGATGTTTCATATGAAGTGCACTTTCCATAAACTGCCCACAGAAAGGAGTTTAACTGTATCTGCCAAGGCCAATATACCTTGAGGGCAAATAAACCAGTAGATGGCCTCACAAACCAGGGCATGGCCAAACGCCTCAGTCTCAGAGACAGCCCATACATTGGGACAGTACAGGACTGTGATAACATGAGTTGACAAAACTAAGAAAATGTAGGTGTTTGATTAAACAGATGTTAAACATGTAAACACTACTAGTCATGATGAAGCATATAACATAACATGTGTTATATTCTTAAGAAACCGGCAGAGCTTTTGGCCTTAGAGTTTTTCGAACCCTAAATTGCATGGTCTGACCTATTGATGAGCCCTCGTGTTTAAATAAGGGGGATAGACTTAGGTTTTGACAGTGGGTTCCCTAAAGTGTAAGACATAGTGTGTGGAATCTCACCTTTCCACCCAGGGAGACATACGCTTCCATTGTTATTTCTGTTAGTTGCATACCTAGGCGCAACACGTGTCATAAAATCCTACCGATTATGTGAAAGTACGGCAACAGTGTCTGTAAATTTTGGACGAAAGAAAAGACCCCCAAGGGAACCAGAAAGAAGCTCAACGTCACGGGTGATGTAAGGCCCTGAATGTCCTGTGTTGAGTGCCAGTTTTACTTTCTCTTTCTTTGCCTTTTAGTCTTTCTTTTTTACTTTCTTTTTTTGACACTTGTGGTACTCCATATGTTTCTTGTTAAGGCCCAAGTTGTCAAGTTGGACCTAATGCCAGGTTTTGTACCAGAGCTGCACGGAGGTGTGCCAGGACACAAGAGAAGACATAATAACCAATGACAGTCTTGGCTTTATTGATTCAGTTTGTAGGGACTATTTTAGCTCCGATGACTGACTAATCAATAGTTTTGTCAACAAGTGCTCCTTCTGAATAAAATCAAATATGTTTTTGTTGAATTACACACAGACATTTGATTTACGCTCATGTCATTTCCATCATAACTCATTGCCATCATGTCTCCTTTTACTGATGTTCATTGAACAGCCTGTTTGAACACTGTAATATGTGGTGAGGGCATTAATGCAAGGCTACTGTCATTACCCCCACTTTGCCCAGTTCAGCCATCCACACCCCCCCCCCCCCCACACACACACACACCCCTCCCTCCTTGACGCACACTCTCTGCTCTCCAAAGCTGTAGTTTGGGAAGAGAGCGAATCTCATGCTGGTCCTGTTAAAATCACCCCCTTGGGTTTGGCAGTCACATATGGACCAAATTACTACCCAGTGAAGTTGACACAGGATTCATTTCACCAAGAGAGATGGGGCAGGCAAGCAGGCTGAGCACTGCAGGTAGACCTCACACGGACACTTAGAGTCAGGGAAAGATTTCATACACCTCACGGTTTTAAAAATATGACTCTGTAGATCATTAGAATCACGTTCTGGCCCAGGTCCTGGCTAAAACACTTTCCTCAAGGGATGTCAAAATGTAAGGCACTACAACAGGTTGAAAGGCTGGTTGAATGGTAAAGAGGTCAAAAGTGCATGTTTGCTTTTGAATGTATAGTGTAGATTTCCCCCGTTGGAATCCAATACCCATTTCCTCTCCAAAATGTACGAGGGCACGTCACTGAAAGTGATACTTCACAGACACATGGCATACCTACTGTTCACTGTTTTGTCATTATTATTACTCTCACTAACCTTTTTCCAGGTTTAGAAAACACTCTGGACTAAGATTTCATTTAACAGAGACTGGAGATTACAAATGTGTTTTCCGCTACGGCACACCTTGAAGCTCTGCCAGTATACTACTGTTTATATATCAGACCTCCAACCCTGACCAGGACTCTGAGAGCACCAGATCACCAGACCTGACCAGGACTCTGAGATCACCAGACAACCAGACTGCCAACCCTGACCAGGACTCTGAGATAACCAGACCGCCAACCCTGACCAGGACTCTGAGATCACCAGATCACCAGACTGCCAACCCTGACCAGGACTCTGAGATAACCAGACCGCCAACCCTGACCAGGACTCTGAGATCACCAGACCGCCAACCCTGACCAGGACTCTGAGATCACCAGACCACCAACCCTGACCAGGACTCTGAGATCACCAGATCACCAGACCGCCAACCCTGACCAGGACTCTGAGATCACCAGATCACCAGATCACCAGACCTGACCAGGACTCTGACATCACCAGATCACCAGACCTCAAACCCTGACCAGGACTTGATCAAATAGAAAAAGTAGCTGATGTGCTCTACTGTATGACAGCTTCAAATAAAAGTTCATTCTGTACGTGTTAACTCATAACGGCTGTGTCTTCTACTCTTGCATTTCTGTTTAGAAAGTCTGTTTCTCAGTACACATTACACTGGTTATACTAATGAATGCAAGCAATAATCATAAAGTATGTGTCAATTACAAGAACACAATGCATCATGTTGTAACGTTCTCTGCAGATATTTAGGAACCTGTCATGTGTCCTCCACATCCACACACACATATGCATAAGGGATGGGGGTTGGGTCAGCTGGACATTTCTCATGAAGTGACACTGCCTGCAACTGTTGCTTGTTAGCTTGGTTTGCACAGGATGGAAGATGAAGGACAGTCACATTTAAACTTCAGTAAAATGAGTTATGCTCTAGTTATCTAACTCTTACGGTCCAAGGAGCCGCAGTGGCACAGCGGTGGAGAGTAAGAACATGTGTGTCTGTGTGTGTGTGTGTGTCTCTGTGTGTGTGTCTGTGTGTGTGTGTGTGTGTGTGTGTGTGTGTGTGAGAGAGAGTTGGATGCTAGGCTGGGCCAGTGTGGTTGCTCCCCCTGCTCTGTTTGGTCTTCATTAGCGAGGCTGTTCCATGATAGCAATCAGTACCATTCGGCCACTTCCCCCATCGGGGAGGGAGACGCTTAACCTGTTTCCGCGAAACCCAAGATGCTGCTTGTTAAAAGTTTACAGTCGTTTTTCAAAGAGTCCCGCTTGAGACGACTCATGTGTTTCACTGATGCAGTGTGATGAGTCATTAAAAATACAGGCCACATATTCGCTGGAGGGTCCCTTGGGTCATCTGTGCAGTATGTAAACTCTGGTTATGTACCAAGTGACTCAGTGTGACGATGGTGTAGTCTGCTTTTTTGGTGACATTTGGGTTGAGGTGATCTGCTGTTTGCTCGGGCATACTTTATGTACATCTGCACATTTGGGCTGGCATGGGATGGCATTCTACAAACAGAATGTCAAGTGAATCGAACATGGACAAGAGCCTCTCTGAGCTGGGTGTAGGTGGGTAGCAGAGTTATGTCCAGAATGGGAAGTCCCATTAATGGCTTATGTCACGTCTGAAGGACTCACAAACACTGTAGCTTTTGTGTCAGTGGACAGATATACTGCATCTACGCACGCAACCAAAGATAACATTGCCAAACTGCTGAGAGTTTAGTGCTCTGTGGGCACCTCCAGTGTCAGGGTGAGATTTATTGTAATAGATTTTGGGTTTTGCGGCCAAAGTGAGTGACGTGTATAAAGCATTTATAAAGCTGCCGTGTCTGCAATCGGAGGCGATTTCTCAGCATCTGTCAAGTTTGAAATAACAGAGGAGCTGTTAACCTTGGATGAAATTCAGGTGATCAGACTACAGTTACAATATATTTAGGAGCGTTTGTTTACAAGCAGCTTTGTGTTTGCACAGAAATACTAGAAAGGTCTCTTTTTTTAAAGGTCTGTCTTGTCACTAGTGAAAATGATGTCCTCTTCAGTCTATGAATTGTATTTGAAATGGGCCTGAGAGTGTTGAGGATATGGGGTCCACTGATCTGTGCCCTCCAATGGAGTATGTTTACAGACACTTGATCAACTATGCTGAGGGATTGTTATATTGGTGGACCTGCTGTTCCACCTCTGTGGTTGGTCATGGTACTTCTGAAACATCTGATTGACAGACCAGTGATCTTTGGTGTCACATTCCATTCCACATTCCATGGCCAAGGTCATTTATAATATAAGCCTTATAGAAGACCAGGTTCTTTAACAGGTTTTAAAATGCACCAATGCAAAACAGAATGGAAATATGAACTCTTAAGGAATGTGTTTGTTTTCTATGTACTGTCCAGGCATTATTGAGTGTGTTGTAAATATGCCTAAAGTATATCCACTGAATAATCCCCTTAGTATAAAGACTGAAAATGAATCAGCACTAGTACAACTCAGCTGTCCTCAGTATAAACTACATTCATACTAGCCAAATGTGGTCTTTTGCATCTGCCAGCAAAATTTGTACCAGTTAATGAAAGCTTCAATTTCAACACTCTACAGCTGGAAAACAAAAGGACCATCTTTTACCATATGAAGCAAACTATGAATCAGTGTGACCGCTAGTGTCTCACCCTACCAACCGTAAACAGGCTCCGGCACAGGTGTGCCTCCTCGCACTTTCATGTTTGACATGGCATCACCAACACCTCCTCTTCACTTCCACCTGCGCTCGGTTGGTCCCTTCAAAGCTCACATTGCTAACTCCTCCAAACCGTTTATTACAAGGGCAATATTTCCTGCAGCCTGATAAAAGATCTTGACATTGATCTCAAGCGTCTCCTGCTCTGACCCCATGGTAGCTTGCGCTGCAGTCATCAAACGGTACCGCTGAGGCAGAGCCAAAACAGAGATGGAGAGTGAGAGAGAGAGAGAGAGAGAGAGAGAGAGAGAGAGAGAGAAAGAAAGAGAGGGAGCTTAAGTGTGCCAAGGCAGCAGGAGGAAGCTATATCGCAGGGCCCTGTGAGGGTGCTACTTGGCTGCCTAACGAGATGCAAACTATTCCCCCTTGGGAGCTGAGACTAAAGGCAGCTGAGAGTGCCAGCTCAGATCTACAATATTTATCATGTCATTCCAAAAAACATTTCATCTGCAGGGGGTGGCGTGGAGGGGGGAGGAGGTTACATAACAAAAGGACAGAGGATCCATTCAGCACTATTTGGTTTGTCACATCTCCTGTTTTTGATTAAGTCTAACAAGGGGGCATTGCATCCCCAACAAGCTCTTGTACACTGATTGTTTCCTTTGTACCAGACAACCCCCCCTACCGCACAAATTGTCTTAAAGGCGCCAACACTTACTGGACCTGTGGGTGATGAATTTCTGGGGTCTTTTTAGGTGATCTTTCTTTTTGTACACTGATCCAAGACCAACACTGGTGACATTCTGCAGGACATCTGAAAAACAGCCCTTGCCTACATTAAGTGGACCATTCATCCTTCTTCTCAGTGGGTGAGCGTACACTCTGGTGAAAGATTTCTTCTAGTAGAGCCACAAAGCAAATTAGGATGCCATCTCCAGTGAAATAATTGAATAAATAAAGCCATTGTGAAAACTGAACAATTCTTATGTAAAGCCTTTATGAACTCTTCTTTAAATTAGTTACTCATGGCATTAGGTTTCCTAAGTGACCTTGAGGATATTACACCATTTATTGAAATTAGCCATACACTGCCTAGTGTACAAATTTATATCCTAATTTCCAAGAATGTAACCGTTCCTTCCGGAATTCATGTCGATGTTCTGAAAGGAATGGTGAACCCTCCCCCCCCCCCCCCCCCGCATCCGTTCCCTATAGTGATCTCCTTAACCCAACATTTGAATGTGGATAGATGACTATATTTCAACCGAGGCCTTTGGCCCTTTATTTGCAAAAGTATATTTTACAAGGGCACTCATGAAATCCATGGTGGCAGAGGGTGTTAATCTTGGTCTTGAACACATTAGGTTCTCCTGTTTCTGTTTCTGTGTGTATTAGGTTACAATACGGCCCTCAGTGAAACGTTTCATACCCTTATAAAAGGGGAGGTAGGGACAAGGTGCTAGGTAGTTATTTCCAGGTCAGGTGATCTCGTGTCCATAAATTGGTTCAGTGCTTTTTCAAGCTTCTAAGGAGAAGTATAGAAACAGAGAGGACCGGGAACTAATCCACTAATGTTGTGCAAGTAAAGACGAGAAGTAGAAAAACAGACTGCAGCTGAAACCACATCGGGCTCCTTGAGGCACCAGGCCACTAGGACCAGAGTATTGCCATGAATTACTTCAACACACAGAGTGGCATAACCACACGGTTAGACTGGTGAATCATGGCATTTCAGATGAATCAACTTTTATTAAAATGCACCTCATTTGGTATTCAAATTAACATGCACCGCGGGCACTGAGCTGGCCCATCATTGTGCGCGCACAAGTGTCAACATCAGTGTGCACGTCCACATTCTGTCTGTACACGTAAATGTGTATCCTAATGTGATTCTGTCAGTTCACGTAAATGTCTATCATAATGTAATTCTGTCCGTACACACATAAATGTGTGTCTAGTAAACAGACTTTTCACTGTGGCCACGGAATTAATTTGTGTCCGCAAGTTCTGATCTCTAAACCTCTGTTCAAATGAAAGGAATGATGGCTCCATGATGCTTTCAGTATAACTCAGCGAGAACATGCTCTTGAGGTCATGTAGGTGTTAGTCTACTGGTCTGGAGCAGATACTGTGTAAATACTAGGTGTTCAAAGTGGTTGAAGAATCAAGATAAAAAGTCTGACCTTTCCTTTTTCTTTTAAGGTGATGAGCATCAAGTGCTCATTAGAGAAATTATTCATTTTACAGGACCAGACATCCTTGTCCTTAGATATGGACTGGACCCTGCAGCCTCATAAAAGGCTGTGTGAGTAGGAACATCGTGTCTTCTTTGCTTCTCTTCAGTGTAAGACATGAACAGATAACTCACAGCCTGGTGAGGTGAAAGGGGAACGAGAGGTAAATCCTTCAGATCACTCAGATTCAGATGAACTGAAGTGCATCCTTCAGCAGGTCAGCACATCCCATAACTCTTGCCCCAACCTGTAGGCCTCAGGTTCAGGAATACCATACAAATTATTTTGCTGTCCAAACTGAGAGAGGATGAATGAACACATTAATAAAGTTCCTGCTGAATAAACAGAGAATAAAGGAACGAAATGGACATGTACAAATCTGATGCAAAACATCAAATTAAACTTATGAATGAAAACAGTATAGTTATATGTTCTGAGGACTAAGGGTTAGGTAAGTTTGGCAAGTTGCCTGGATCCTCTTGAGAAACATGTAGATTGTTCTATTCTAATACACTATCAGTCAGTTATTGGTCTATTACACCACTTAATTGTGTCCACGAGTCTTTGGTCATGCCAGGTCAAGCACTACCAGTTAAAACAAATACACCCCTGCAATGTGTGCAAAGGGAATGACAGATTCATTACCCTTTTTGAAAACACACACATATTCCCCTTCAGGACAAGTAGAGCTCTTTTGTATGTTTTTTTTTTTTCTATCCTCTAAAACACACTTATCTCCATTTTATTCAGAATCTAAATGGTACGCATCATTTGACTGATGACAAGCTACTGTCTTTAGTATGCCACAAAGTGACACAGCCCATGAAAAATCATCATCTATCCACCAATCACACTGGCAAACATGAAGAGTAAATACAGGTCTGCCAATTTCAATACAGCATCCTGTGCCAGAGCACATAATGAATCTGTGGTAAATCATGTGGCATTGCCCTGGAGTAAATTATTCTCTCAAGTTGTAAACGTACAGTTCTGTGGGCTACTTACATTTGGCTATAAGGCAGACACTGATAAAATGGTCATGGCAAAGAAAACAAACAAGGATTACAAAGATCCACTTTCAAACTTTGACACAACCTTAAAAGTACATATATTTTTTTTCTTGATTCAACCAGAAAACACATGTCAGAAATACAGAAGAAGAAGAATCTTTTATCAGGTTGTCTGCTAAATCACAAGAACACTTCTGGTCATTTTTCAGAAATGAGAGGTTGATGAATCGCGTAAGACTGAAATATATCATGAGGATCCTGCCATCTCTTCAGGTCACAGAAAAACCGTCTCAATACAAAATACAACAAATATGCTTTTATTGACATGACAGACTTTCTTGGTTCAATAAATGGTTCAATGTGTTTTAATTAAAAAAAAAAGAAAACTGTCAAAAATGATCCCCTCTATCATGATATCACTGAACAAACTTGGTCTTCTTATTTGAAATCACAGGAGCATCATTTTGGTAATAAGGATGCCCATCTATGAACAAATGCACATCTATGAACAAATATGCATCTGTTACTTGTGAGCTATAATGTACTGACATCCTCAAGAACGCTGCAATTCTTGTCCCTTGTTACTGTTACTCCCCCCCAAAGACATCTGGCTGATAAAGTGGCAAGCTAATGGTAGTGACATGAAGATATACCAATGGGACACTGCGTAGGGAGCAACAAAGAAAAGATCATGTTTACAAAAACTAGGTCCGCAAGGCAAACACTGTACGCACAAGATGTTCAGCGCACTCCCTGTGGAACTACTGTGCTTCAATGGGACCCCAGCTCCGACCAGACAATTGGGCCCAAATGTTGATAAGTCACACATCTTGCTTTGTCCTCCCCCCTTCCTCTAGATGTTAAAAGTCCTTGTTGTGCCATCCATTGCTACTCCGAGAATAAAATGGTGAAGGCCATAACGATACAGCAGACGGCCACATAAGGACTCTTCCTCTCACCTGGAATGACAAGCAGAAGCAAAGTCAGAGAGGGGATTCAATGGATAGATAATTGGGATGCATTTCCACAGGATCATTCTTACCTATTCTTGCACATTTCCAGAATATGCCCAGGAACCTGTAAGGGGGGAAGAGACGTGAGATTAGTAATACTCAAAGGATAAACGATAAGCATCTATTTTTTCTCCACAATTACCAATCTAATAATTAGTCTCAATAGATGGTTGTGTGATGTTTCTGACCATTTACATCTACTAAACCTGTTACAGAACATACACAGAAGCTCTAAACTGTTCAAAAACGTAATAATGCATTTTCACAAACAAATACCATGGAGGATCATCTAAGACAACCATCATTTAATCTCCAAGAATCTGAAAAGCAGAACATAATCAGATGGGAACTGACTATGGGGCTCAAACTTTTAATTGTACTTCCTATCCCTTGAGCAAAGCACAGAACAAACTCACAAATATGCATAAACAGCAGTCAGAGGATTAAGAATTAATCAAATTTCAACCCTAACAGTTGGACTAGACTTAATTTCACTTCAGTAATTAAGAAATCCCAGTTAAAAGCGGTCATATTGCACAACTGTACCTCTACAATTCATCTTGCACTAGATAATGGGAACCAAAACAGTTACCAGAGCCATATATAAAGTACAAATTTCACTTTTCTGACTTTCCGATGGACAATTCAAACAAAACAGTGACCACTAGTTTTTGCATTCTTCAATACCGGCAACCCATTAAGTGTGATCAGAAATGTTGGAGTGAACTCTCTGGTGTGTGTGTGTGTTGGAAGGAATTAGGGGTGAGAGCTTAAACGACTGGTGTGCCTTCAGGGGCCAAAACAAGCCTCAATGCCTACGACTGCCATGATCGTGGAGGTAAAGACAGACCCTAGAGGAGATACATTCTCTCGGCTGAAATTCTCCTTTGACAGAAACAACAAACAGCAGTGACAAAGTGGACCCACAGACAATAACCTGAGGTTTCCTCTGGGAGGCCAGTGTGGGTGTTCTCCACTCAGGCTTGTCCATTTGGGAAACTTTTCTCCTCATTAAACACTAGTAAATTTTCAAACTTCAACACATTTCATCTCCTGCTACTGATCAATGTTTTGGAGTTAGTGTCAGATTTGAAGTCATACAAACTTAATTAATGAATTAAATTAGTTTGGATAAGTTCAACAGTAAAAGTAAAAGTAATTTTAATAGTAAACAAAAATGGATTGTACCATCACCTACTGGAATTGAGGAATATGTTCAACACTAGTACCATGACATCCTCAACATTGAAATAGTTGCAAAACTGGTGGTGGTGAATACAAATGCCAACAAACTTTGGGGTGCTAACCCTATTACTTGAATGCCAAACGTATCTGGTTCATTTGTCTTGGAAAATGCATGTTTTTGTGGGGATCAGACCACTGGCTGATAATAATCCCCTTCATTTCCTTGCGCTACTATCTGGCATCCAAACATGTGGCAAACATGTTGTTGTCTTTAGCCTCACATAAAAAGTGTCTTCGAAAGGGGGGGTTGGGGGGGTTAGTGATCCTTTCCTTGAGCAAAAAACTGATCTAAGAGGAAGCTACATGGTTTATCATACCTTTGAAAAAACAATCATTGATCAATCATTAAACCGTCTAATACAAATGTGATTCTTTATTGTTATTAGGCTTTGACCTCATTAAGATTGTAAATATCCAAAGTATAATGTATGAGAGACCACAGGAAAGTCTAAGATCATAACATACATACCCAGTTTTATTCTTATCTAGTAGACTCGGCATTAATGCACGGAGGTATGCACACGTGCAGATGAGCAGCAGAATAACCGTGAGGAGGCTCTGGAAATTAAAAATGGCAGACTGCGGGATAGAACAGAAGGTGATAAATATCAATTAAACACACAACCTAAAACACCTTAGATGACTGGCAGGATTAAGTAAACTTTCGTTATACCTTTGTAATCAGCCAAATATTGCCTGTAACTTTCATCTATGCTGCAGTTATTTTTTTCTTACTGACAGTAACATCACAACTTTATGTTCCAACAAGGCAGTGCAGTAACATAGTATCCCTAGTAACTTACCTGCAATGCCTTGAGACATCTAGTTTGCCCTCTATCATAACGTTAATAGTTCGATACACGAGTCAGTTGATACAGTTAACGTGAAGTAATCTATACTTTGCTGCCACATCATTTATCTTTCTAAATTATACCGATAGTCAACTCCTAATGACAGACTGTGCTTTAACGTTACCGGTGCTGGCTAATTCCGTTATAGCTAACTAAACCCTGTACCCACTTGTTCTTAGCTGAATTTACCCATAGCTGGTTTTATGCAGAGATGTCTCCAAAATAAGTAAACAATGTGAGTGAAAAACTATATGTCAATTGAGTAATATAGCTAAATGAGGAATTGTGGAATTCAACCCAATTAACGTTAGCCTGCTAGCGTTTGCTATCTAGGTAGAGCAAGCTGTAAGGCATGTTGGTTCGACAAAAACACTACAGCAACATCTGCACAACATACATCAATTTCCGCGAAACAATTATGATCCAGATTAAAACGACGATACACTTTTTAATGCATGAAAAATGGAAAACTTCCATGTATGTTTGCCACAACAGTTGTCTTACCATTGCGCTTCTAGACCCAGACAGCCACCTCACACTTCCTGTGTTACCCTGGAAGTGACGTAGTACATTTTAAACCAGACGCTGAATCGTTTCGTCTTTCCACTCTTTCATGGGTAAGACACTGGAGGGATCTTACAATTGTAAAGCACTAAATATTTGTTTAAAACGGTGGGGAATTTGTTCTGTCGAAAGTCAGCTACCTACCTACTTAATCTGCGTGCTCATGTGATTCTTGGTACCAAGATGATCCCTGATCTTTTTAGTATGTTTTGTAAGACACTGGACGTTCATGTTCTTATCCCACACGCTAACTGAACTTCGTACCATCGTGTATTTGACGTTGTGTGTCAAGCCTCTGGTCTAGCCGGTTTGTTTTCAACTCTCACGCGTTCTATAAATGTTGTCGTAAATATTAAAAGGTAAATATGATTACACAAACGGCTCTGTCTGTACTAACGTGGAACATTTATACAGTATGCAACATCTGTTGTAGACACATGTAGAAGGTTTCCCATCAGAAAGTACATGTAGTGCTGTATTTGAATCGTTTTAAAGCGTGCTGTGTTTGAAATCGTGAAAGTGAAATAACTTAGATTAAGATTGAGTTTAAATCTTAAAGGAGAGGGTTGTATGTTCAGTCAAGATTCATGGAATGCCCAGACATATTGGTAAATCCGGTTTTAAGGTTGCATTCAGAATGACACCACCACACAGTTCTTGACAAATTTAGGATAAGATTTAGGAATGCCATCCTTAAATCCACGAAGGGTTCTATATAATAGGTTCTTGTAATAGACCATGGTGTGTGGATGTGTTTTTTTGTCATGCTTTTCAATGCTTTTGGCCCTTTTCTTGCAAACATATTCATTCAAATAGTGACAATTAAATTTGGTGACAAGTGCACATCATTATTGTAGATTAAGAAACCTTTGTATCTTATAGCAAAGCACCCCAAAGATCTACTGTAAACCTTTACTAGATTCATGAGTCTAAAATGATCACTAAGGTCATGAGAGAGAATTGTATAATTGGACAGTTTGATCTAGATCTAAAAGAGATTTTCTTATAAATTAGGCCTTTTGGGATGTTTCTAGTGGTGCTGTGGCAAATTTCTAACTATCATAAAAAGCATTAAGATGATAAGTGTGTGCTATGCTGTTAAACAAGTTGCAAGTAAAAATAGACCTACAAACTAGGAATAGGCACTAAAATAAAACTAAAATAGCTCATCTATCACTCACTCTCTGTGGTTGGCACAGACCCCTGTTTTATGGGTATTGGGGTGTGCTCGCCTAGATCTTATACATGGATATCTAAAATGTTTCATGGTCAGTGCTAGTGATCAATATCTTATACTTCTGTCGACTAAGTACATCTTTAATTATCCTTTTAAGTCGTGTTTATTGTCCTTTGATGCTGATGGTCAGCCATTTACATAGATGTTGTAATTGAATTGCATAAGATTCAATATGCTGCTGTACAATCTTCAGAGCCACAAGGTCTTCAGCAGCCTGCACCCAAAGACCCGACCCTCATGTTCACTTCTCAGCCTGCTGCCGGGTCCTTATCTTTGTCTCTGACTTCCCTGTTTAGAAAGTGAGTGGGACCCCAGCACGGGGGTTGAGAAAGTTGTTTGTTCAGCCCTGATCTCTTTCCCCTCCACGGCGTGTGGCTGTTGGTCACTAGCTGCTGCTTGGCTGCTGTCTCTGAGGCTTGTTAGGCAGGCCTGCCTGACACCAGCGTGTTGACAGTGGCCAGCTCTACTCCCATAGTCACGGCCAAGCATTGTTTCCTGAGCATGATGGATATGTGGGTCCTCAGCAAAGATAGGACCCCCTAAAAATGTTTAGAAGAGTTCAGTTGTTGTGGCACTGAAGTGTGGATGATGAGTTAAATTAAGGTTAGTGTAAGTTATGAAATGTTGGTTGAAAGGCTCATGGCCTATTATGAAAGTGTATTCTATTTTGGCAGCATGTTGCCTAAACTTGTGCAGTCTGCAGAGTTCCCTCATACCAACACTGAGAACATGGTATGCAGCTGAGCAGAATTCCTGTCGTAGATGTCTTTGAAGTGCTCCCCGTCCTAAACCCCCTGTGTTTGCTAGAGTGTCTGTCATTACTGAGAGGGACATACTTTCTGTGCAGATGTTGCAGAGCCCCTAATGAATGGCTGCCCTGTTTTAAAGAGGTGAAGGTTTAATTCCTCCCTGTACGTGTGCTGTCACAATCTTTGCATACGGTGACTGCTGTCCAGTGATTTACGCAAGCCTTTTGCTTGGTGTCATCTGAAAGTTAGCAAGTTCGTCCTCCAATGTTTAGCCTATAGAGCAGGTGACAGCCAGGGTGATGAGGACTAGTGTAGATGAAACAGATGTGTTGATGATTTAAATGACTTTAAAGGCTCTATGTCATGCTAACTGCACGGTACTGCTGTGGATCAGGTTGCAAAGTTATGCTGCACTCTTAACCTTTGAAGAGTAAAAAAATGTAGTCTACCTGTTTGCAAATCAAGCTGCTAATCAGTCGGTTTTATTATATGTCAGATAACTGGGTATGTAACCCTGTAATGACTTATCACTTGATGGACCACGAGAGTAGTATTTTGTTGAATATGTACACTTTATTTACCCTTTTGTTTTGTTTTGCAGCTCCGTATGGTGATGGAAGTCAGCCTTCGTCAGATCACTGTTGCCTCTGAGCCCGAGCGCACATTCTTTCTCAAGGTAGAGTGGAAAGAGGACTTTGGAGCCGGATTTGTAGTTCTGCTGTGCGATGGAAGCTCGGCATGGACAGGAGAAGGTGATGATCATGATCTTTTGTGTCTTCCTCTCTCCCCCAGATAGGTTGCTATACAGAAGGCAGAATCTACACCCACTGACTTTTATCAAAGTAACCCAGGCTTGAAGTGGAGGTTGAGTGGTGCGATAGCACAAGCATACTGCTACTTGAAGCTCTCGTAGAGGATGAAGGGCCATGACTTCTGCTGGTGCTGATCCAGAAATCATTATTTAAACGGACGTATTTTGACATACAAAAGTATTCATTAAGTCCAAAACAGTGGAGGGCTCTTTATGCTCTATTTTTAAAGTAAGGCTAATACGACAGGTTACAAAAAGTTTCAAACTGGCATGATAAAACCATAGGTTAAGTCCTTAACTGGGTCCCAACCCCCTTACAAAAAATATTTAGTTTGCTGTAATATGAGATTTGAATGGATGTAGCTTGATATTAGAGGCCTACATCCGTTAAGAATTTACTCTTATACCTAAATCTGAAAGGACCCCTGTTTCTGTTCTAAGGCATGTCCTGTGGTCTGTAAACCCAGGGTTTGTCTAGATTTGGGATTGTCCACCTGAGGAGACGCAGAGAGTTTTCTTAAAGCTACCCTAGCGTTGTCTGAGCCTTATTTTTCAGATTATTGTCATGCTGAAAGAGAAGCTTATGCATCTGTTGTGGATGTTATGTGCTCTCTGTCATGCCTGTTTCTCAGTTTTGGCCAGTCATCCTTGCCGCCATTATAATGTTATGCTCTCAGTGCTATTCTTCACAATGGTGATAGTATTATCTAGGTGTTTGGCAGTCCCTTACCTGACTACAGTCCTTACTCACTTCCTGATAGTGCCTGGTCGGCCAGGTCTCGAAAAAGTCCTGGTGGCTCCAGACCTTATCCATTGAAGCGAGGGGAAGGAAAATTTAGCCCCTTACATTTTTTTTTATAGGCCTACCCTTTGCTTGTCATTTCTGTGGTCAGTTGAGAGGCCCTTGGACTTTGTTGAATGGCTATTGGTCTGATAAATATCTGACTTGTAGGGTCTGTATGTTTATGGAGATCCAGCCTGCTTTATATTAATGGTAATGAAGATCGATCCTGCTTTATATAAATGGTAATGAAGAATGATCCTGCTTTATATGAATGGTTATGAAGATCGATCCTGCTTTATATGGACGGTTATGAAGATGCATCTTGGCTCTCTTCTCCTGTCTTGACTTACATATCCTTAGCACACAGCACTGTCATTCATGCAGGTATTGTCCAGTTAAAATGTTATTTAGAGACGTGAATGCTATCTGTGTCTATGCATTAGTGCATATCCAATACCTGAATGTATTTGTGCTTTGCCCAGTCTCTGAGGAGGAGGTTTCCCATGAGGCCCAGGAGATGGAGATGGCAAGGGATAGGTATGTGGACGACCTCCAGCTGGCTCTGACCGGCGAGGGCCCAGCAGCCCTCGACTACACCTTCCACCTGACATCTGAGCGGGGCCAGGGGGGGAGAGGAAGCACCAGGGGACTCCACCTGTCTTACGAGAAGGTGCAGAAAGACATCTCGGTGAGTACAGATGCCCCCCTCTTTTCTCTTCCTCCATCCCTGCCTTTTTCCCTCACTGGCTTCACTCAACCCATCACAATGATGTCATTCTCTGGGACCGATCATAATGCTGACATTGTGGTAAACACTCCCATGTAGATCTGATGCGCGTGTCAAACACCACTGCTTTCAAGTCCTAGATTCAGAGAGTAGTAATCATATGGCAGTTGGCCTCTTTAAAGATGCAGTCCGTGATTCAGTTTTGCGGAAGGTGTTGATATTTGTACTCAACAGGCAATCAAATGACCCCCCTCACCTCCGTGCTCTGTTGATTGGCTGGGATTGTTTATGGATCGGTCCGAGCCACTATGTTTGTTTCCCATCGACAGAGCCAGGATTTAGTACGAACACCGAAGTTGTTTTGAGAGCACGCACTGAACAGACAGCTGGAGGACCGTGAAGAGCAATTAGCTGAATTTGACAAAAAATGATTCGATAAAGTGATTAGAAGCATAAACTGCGTCTTTAACTTTTTATTGTCCTGTAGCCTATTGTATTAAGAGTGTGCAGAATCATGATAAACAGGGATTGGGAAACTGAGGAGTTGTGTGTATTAATTTCTCTTTGGTGGGCTACTGCAGATAAACAACTCCCTTGGTGGTTGCCAGTTGTGAATGTTTCCCATTACCTCATAATGCATCAGCTCCTTTATTCTCATTTTGTGTCTGAAAGCGTTACAAAAGCTAGCCCCTGGGAGCTGTTATTTCAGTTGAGCTGCTAGCATAGTTTATACGTCTGTCCTTTGGACAGGATGGACACCTAGGGTGGATCTCAATACTCTTAAAATGCTGTCTTAGTACCCTGGTGTCTTAGAAGAAGAGAAGGAAGTACTGTCCCATTCTGCTTAATTTTTTTCTTTGGGGTCATAAGACACCTTAGAATACGTCACATAAAGGTCATTTTTCAAGGAACCATCGATGTAACCTTGATGCTGTCTATTACCCACAAACCTGTGCGCCACGACCCTCCGGCAACTGAAAAATGTAAACAAAGATGGCGGACCAACTCCGCTGACGGTCGTGTTTTGTATGTAAATGTACATGTTTTCAGCGTTTTCGCGCTTAGATTTTTCAAAAGTTACAGAGAAATAGACACTGCACTATCCGATAACACCGTCATTGTAACCATCAATAATGGTTGATGTGATTTGCGAGGCGTCACTCAGCCAACTTTCTCAAATCAGTACGTTAGCCTACGTAAGTAACCTACGGTCTTTCAGCATACTAACGTCATAAAAGAACGTTCGTAAACAACGTTTTTTTTGAATAATCTCACCCTTAAAAATGACCTCGTGCCAGACAGCTGTCTGGACCAAACACCAAGGTTGTAAGACAGCTCTCTTACATTTAAGAGTGTTGAGATCCACCCCTAGTATGGTCCCCACGCTCAGCATGAGCACACAGTCTGTGTTTCAATCTGTTACAAACCTATATCACGCAGTAATCCTCTCCTGCTAAATACATTTGGGTCAGCAACTGGACAGTATAGCTGGTGTCTCATGACACACATGAACACCTACATAATAAATGTACCTTTGTTTATGGGGTAATCAAAAATGAGTCAATTTTTTTTCGAACATCTTGGTTCTTAAATGGGTGTAAATGATTCCACCTACTACCCATTTGTCAGCCACATGAAGGTCATCTTGACATTTGTTTGCTTTTTTCCCCCCATAACAAATCTGGAGTCATCAGTAAGAATTATTCTTCTGTCTGTGGTAGGCTGGGTGTGGATGTTCTACAGTCATTGCTCTTACTTCCATAGAGATGTGCAAACCTGGATCTCTCTTTTCCCAGAAAATGAGCAGATTTGCAAGATGTTGGCACGTGAATGTGTGTATCTGTGTGCACCTTGAAGGTCCCTTGGGAGAAAGAGGCTCAATTTCTTTCTGAGATCTCTGATGTTCTGCCAACAGAGGGGAAGTGTTTAGGAAATCCACAATTTGGCTCTAATGTGAACAAGAGCAGTTCCCTATAAACGTGAGTTGTGGTGTGTTGTTTCCCAGGAAAGATGTGGTACAAGGACATGTTTGAGAACGAAGCTTCATCTCTCAGTCTCATCTGCATGTCCATTGTTGATTGTTGCGCCACCGTGGCAAATGTAGCGTTAAGGGCCTTGGGAGCATAACTCACGCGGGGAGCTTGGAGAGCAGAATCTCCTCTTTTGAGGAAGAGGCCAGAGGCCTCACTGACACGGACACTCTGGGAAGTCTGACCTTCCCCATGAAGACAGGGCTGAGGTGTCAGACATGCTGCCAAGCCAAACAGCCCCGTGCTGGGGAGAGACGGCGGGCGAGTGTGGGGGCCTGATCCACTACCCTCTCTGGCAGGGGACCCATCCTGATGTTCCTCACACCTTCAATTTAACCCCCACAGCTGTGACCAATCACGCCCCGTCCCTTCCCTTGCCTTCCCACTCTCGGTCCCGCACCTGACCTTGTTATAAATATTATTGTGTGGAGTCAGTACTGATGGCCCTCTAAGCCCTTTTGTTAGGTTTGCACAGTAGCAAAGCATGGCTGTGAAACAGGGACTCAGCGCAGTGGAGGGAAAAAAGCTGAGTGAGTGAGAAAAAGGATCTGACATGTTTAAGATGGTGTGTGTAGTTTTTTTTTTTTTTAAACTAGACCTTCAACAACAACTTAGTTTTAAAGGTATAATAAAAGGCAATGTTCCTCAATATTCCCAAGCACTCCATGGCTTTGAATGGTGTGGGCTGCTTTAGGCAATTGCAAGTGTAACCTCTGAAGTACATCAGTAGGAGGTGGGGTTTCCATGTATGCAGTTACACTGGGTCTATATGAGTTGCTTGAAGTGGAATATGAATAATGAAATTCTGTCTACTAAGCCAATTCTGAACACGCACATAATGATTCCGTGTTTCACAGCAGAAGAGATGAGCCTGACAAGGGTACATCGTATTGCAAATGCCTAATACAAGGAAACAAATGGATGGGAACATTAGCAGAGCTGAAGGGGTACTTTAGACTATACTATACATACATTTTATAGTATAACAGACATGCATTTTTGTTTTATGCCTCTCTAGTACTGTCAGGTAGCCTGGATACCAGCCCGAACCCCGCCCACAACATTTTTGGTCTGGGAAGTTCGGTCTGGCTCTGTGCAGTTGGGGAGAGAGTATCAGAAGGTAGGATTCTGCCGGACGAATCAAATTGTCAGGGCGGGCTTTATAAGATGATGGACAGATTATCAACCAACGCTTGAGTTGAATTAACAGTAGATCTTACCAAGATGGCGGTGTCTCGGGAGCCTGTTAGTGGGAAATATTTTATGTGAATTATGCTATCTACACAACCTTTTTATGTCTACATTGACCCGGTTAGTTGTGTATGTGCAACACGAATGTTGCAGAGGATTGTATGTCTTAACTGAAGCGCACTAGACCATTATTGTTAGGTAAATGCTAACGCTTAGACCACAAATCCATTGAAACACATAGTAGCTAGCTAGCCTGGCTGCTAATAAGTACGTGAGCAGGCATATCTCAACAGATATTGACAGCGCATTCATTTTGAAAGAAAAACAGAGAAACGCGGTCAATGCATTTGTCGATCGAAAAGATGTTTTTGCCGTCCTTCCTACGGGATCAGGTAAAAGTTTTAATGTATCAGATGGTCATACTACGTTGCTCTGATTGATTCTAGGTATCAAATTGAGCGAAGAGGCATTTTTTCCACCTGGTTCGTTGAAACACGCCCCATAATCACAGCCCAATGGGTCAGTATCAGACTCATATTCTGTCTAGAATTATTAGTATGACATCCTCAGGCTAACTGTCAGGACCACCTGGTTGAAATGTACTTGTATGGACCATCAGAAGATGGCAGGCAACGCAGCTGTGAGCTTGCCAGTGCAATAAAGCGTTTACAATATTAAAAGAGGGAACCTTTTGCTAGAGGGAAGAGCAGTATTAGACCAGCTGTAGGCTACGTGATGCCATTCTCATATTACCAACTGCTGGCAGACTGGCTAGATTGTCAATTTGATCATGTGAAATAAACAAATTAGCTTCTCATGAAATAATGCACCAAAGTTATTTTTGAGCAGTTGTTGTTAACTTGATTGTTAATATTATCAGTTAAGTTCTAGAGCTGCTGTGCTCCATTTGGATATTATTTTGGCGTAGTTTGGTATTGTAACCTTCCTCACTAAATGTATTTAAGTTTTTGCTTATAGGCCTGTTGACTATAATGTAGCTATTCTTGTTCTAGCCTAATGTGTGTCTAGGCTTTAACATTATGTGTACAAATAGCCTAATGTTTGTCTAGGCTATAACATTATGGGTTCACATAGCCTTATGTCTGTCTAGGCTATAACAATATGTGTTCACATAGCCTAATGTGTGGCTAGGCTATAACATTATGTCACATAGCCTTAAGTCAAATGTGGTTATGCACGGAAAATGGTAGTGTTTGAGAATTGTGTCCAATTGCTGCACTGCTGGAAGTTGTGATTTTTAAAAATGGAAAGGTATACAAAAAGCACAGATGGTGTGTCCTTGTCAAATCACTATATTCGCCTCGCAAAGATCATTTAAATGTGTCTCTTCTCCGCCTTCGGCACATTTTTTACAGTATGTTGCATAATATCCTTATTCTCACTGATGCAAGCTTAAACTTTATTTTCTTTGCTCAGTTGCTAATTTATAAGGGGTTGTTGGCACCATTCAGAATCCATTATTTCTCAGCACCACCCAAAGTCATGACCGTTGATGGTTTGGGGATTTTTTCGTTTCCTTTCTCCGTGACTCCAGTGCCTGACCACAGATGAAAACCAGGGCGCCAGGGTGGGTGTGGAGGGTGAAGTGCTCGCTGATGGATGTATCCTGTCCCTGTGCTGTCTTCCCAAAACGGGAGCTGGAGGGCTCTCTGTAGCCAGCTGTCTGCTCCCATTGTCACCTCCTCTGGTTCCTGACAGATTGGCATGGCGCTTGAGAGTTGGAGGCTCCACTGACTGACAAATGGTCAGACGGGCTGTAGTTGACCTTATTTGACCATAGACGTTGGTGTCAGTCCATCCATACACCTATCTGTCCAAGCCCATGTCTGTGTTTATTTGTAGTTTGTTCTGGTACTCCAGACTGACTATTCAGTCATGCCAAATGTTGAGTGTGTGTAAAGTGTGCTGCGAGATCAGGGTTAACCTGTAGTGCTCTCGGTCGTGCTCTCACAGCCTGTGTGTCTGCTGCTTGTAACGGCAGGGGTTGCTGAGGAGGTCGTCTAAAAGGAGGTGATTTAGGCCCGTCCTTGATGAAGCCAGAGAGCGGCGAGGGAGCAGAGAGAGGAGGAGGGGAGCCCGGGACGGGGCCGGTTGTCAAGACGATCAGCTTTCACATGGCAGGGAACCGTCTGAGACAGGAAGGGTTATCGTTGGCGCCGCAGGGAGCACCAGCGGGGATCCTCTAAAGAGTGCGCCAGTTAGCCTAGGCCGCTTTGATCACCGCTGTGTGGCCACTCTTTCACCGAGCTTTACATAAGTTTATGCACTTCTGCCAGCGCCCCGAGCCCTCTTCCCATCTGCGCCTCACAAGGGGAGTGTGCCAGGGACACATAGATGTCTCAGACTCTCTTTCTTTTCTTTTTGGTCTCTTCCAGTATTGCTGCTTGAATCAACTCGTGGTATTGAGAGTTGAGATGAGATGTTCTGATTTTCATGGTTGCGTTCATGTCCAGCAATTTGTTCCATTTGAATCCAAATTTTACAAAGACGTTGCTGTGTGCAAATGACATCACTTGACATCATTTGTACTGACAAAGCATTGTTATACATTGGCAGGTGCTCACAGAGTACTTGACTTTGTTGGTCTGTCAGATAGATCTCACTGCCGAGAATTCTCTTCAAAGACATGGGCTGTCCAATAGTAAAATATTGAGATGATGCAGTATATTTTGCATTTGAGGTATCCCTAGCAGTTACAAGTAATTAGCCATAGTAGCAGCAGTGTCACTGTGGTAACATAAATGCCATTGATGAAAATGGCTGTCCAGAAGGTGCAGTGACTTTTAAAGTGAGTGTTTACCCTCCCCTGCCTCTATTACACTATGGCACAGCATTTCTTGCAGGACTGGCTTATTGTGAGGCTCTCTGGACCAGGCCTGAAGAGGCCAACACATGTTTTGTGTTACTATAGTGAGACGTAGTGAATGGGAATACACTGAGAGAGCATTTGTTTCAGAGAAAAGGGACGTTATGACACACTTTCAATTTTACAGAAGTGTGGAATAGGAAGTGTGTTTTTCAACTAGACATACTTTATATCTCATGCCATTATCTGGTGATAAAGAGCATTTGCCATTAACAGTTGCTGTTGATCAACCACATTTCCTGATGGTTTGATAACTGTATTCAGTCTGCACCTGTTCTGTTCTCTCAGAGGAAGCGGAGTGACTGAAAGACAAACGCGGTACAGTGTACAGTGACGTGGTTAACCCTTGGGCCCCAGTCCTGTTTTAAGGGGTCAGCTAAGGTTATAGTCTTCAGTGGAAATCCATTCACCTCGGTTGTAATATCGGATGTCATGGTTGTCATTAAATGTGTGGTTAAAATGTTTGCTCACTGTAGTTTACACAGAAAGTGTTTATGATTATGCTGATGTCTTTAAGCCTTTGCAGCTGTGTGGAGCATTTCTCAAAGCCTCAGGACAAACAGGATGGGCTGGCAACCGTGAAGGCCTCCTTCGAGCTCGCTCTCGCTCTCGCCACCTCACTCACTTTTGCCCATTTTCCCACTCTGTCGTTCTTTTCGTTCCTTAGCTGCAGTGCAGTGTAGTTGGACCTCTTTATGGAAGCACATTAGCAAGTACAAGATCTTCAATGGACAGAAACTGTAGAAGAAATGTAAAAGAAAAAATACTCTTGGAACCATCTTGTCTGACTCAATCACTCTGTGTACAAATCTTACTGTGTAAATCTGTGTAAGTTTGGCTTGGAAAGAACGTGGGATGAAAAATGCTCCCTGTTCAGTTAGGATCGGACAGATACAGTATGAGCGTAGAGTTACTGTAGCTGTTGAACATGGAAGCATAATGGAAAGAAGTACTGTGCAGCAGATTATAGAAGGAAAAACACCTTTTGACCCTTAATATATATCTTCAGCTTTTAAACTGGTAATTTAAGTTGCTTAAAAATGGCTCAAGGGTGCGCTACCAGCTATATTCTTTTTTAACTTATACTTTTTCATCTACATACCTATGGCAAAAAGAAAAATCTTCTTTTTGCTGTGGAGCTGCAGCATCGACCCCACAGTGAGAAGTCCTACTACAAAGAAATTAGTCTAAAGGTATAAAAAGAGAATGGAGGCCATATGTTAAGCGTTTGCAAAACACCGGTTGTGTCTTTGTTTCATTAGTGTGAAAGGTCTTTCCGCAGGGGGAAGATTACAGGTCCTGCTCATTTCTCTTTTTTGTCAAAGCTGGTGATCAGTGGGTATTGCAATATAGGCCCTACCTGCAGAAACAGTTACCCCTCTGTGTGTACTGGGTCCTTGAAGAGTGGCCTCTAAAAAGTCATGAGCAAATGGTCAGGTTCAAGTTTGCAAAAAGCAGGTGTTTGGCCTGCCAGGGCAGCTCAGCTTTGCGGAATGAATGAAACGTATTGACATGAAGTGTTTGAAGACGGCAGGTTTATTATAGTTGAGACTTCAACCCCACTGTAACCTTCTGAAGATTTAGGAACAGCCTGACTTCTGGTTCCCAAAACAGTTATTAGAGCTCACTGAAATTTCAGACAGGTGGACTGTCAAGAGCGGCCAGTCATGCAGAGTCAGCACACACATGCACGTGGACACACGCACACACACTCACTCTCACACACACACACACACACACTCACTCTCACACACACACACACACACACACACACACACACACACACACATACATCGAGGCATCAAAAGTGACTTTTTCCTGTAGTTTATCACATATGAGAGTTTTCCTGTTACATTGGTGGAAACATACACTTTTTAGAGAAAAAGGGGTTTGTTGAGTTGTTTTCTCATCTCTTTGATTCCAGAGTAATGACTATCAGGCTATGTTCGTGTAAGGGGTGCCCTCCAGAAACATTGACTTGCTCGGCGGTCTTGTTCCTCTTACTGTTCATTGTTTAGTGTTTGCATGTGTTGGCACCATCCTGGCTTTTCAAAAAGACATGTGGGAGCATTACTGGGGGTGTTTGGAGCATCAGAGTCCAAAATTTCCAAAAACACAAAGCCTTGAGTTTAGACAGTACCTACAGTACTCAACAGTACCAAGAGACATGTGGATACATTTAAACCGGAATCATCAAGAGATAAATGGTTTTCAGTGCAATGCCAGCATTTACACTGGCTAAAAAGCATTTGGACAGATGAGAACCCTTTCCCAGTGTGTCCTCATGAAGGGCTATTGTGTCACATAGACAGATACACATTGGCATTCTGGGAAGATCACCACTCTTCTCCGAATGTATTCTTTTTCTAACATGACCAACGCGTTCTGAGCCTGAGCATGAAAGGGCATCTGTTATCCAACGTTAAGTGATGTGAGACCGCATGCTGGCCTCCTATCCATGTGGTCTCCAGCCTCCGGTGACCCTCTCTGTTTGGACAGCTATGGGGGGCGGCTGTTGGCCACTCATGGCATCAGCTCCCCGTGCCACCTCCAGCGGTCCGCTGGGAGACACCCGAGCTGTTTCTCCCAGCGGTCTCTCACTGAGGGTGCCCTGGCATCTGTGGGGAAGTCACTCGGGCCCGGGCTGATTGATTACAGTGACTGTCCTTAATACTTTCCAGACTGTGTGAGGAAACAATGCACTCTCTGTCGGGGTGGTCTCTGAGAAATGCCACTCTCGGTCACTGGTAGGCGGGTGGCAGCACGGCATATTTCCTCTTTTCCGCTGTCATCAGGAAGTTTCTTTGTTTCCAGGGTGTCCCCCTTGACTACCACACAGGGAGGACACCAACCACCCCTACCCTGACATAGAAGGTTTCAAAAAGAGGAATTCAGATATGCCACTACAGTGGCAGTTGTGTAAATCCGGGATTATCTCAACTGGTTTTGCGTACAAATGATTGCATTTAGATGACTGTTTGGGATGACACTATGCATACGTGTAGACAGAAGTTCAATTGAGAGTTCACAGGCTTCATGCAATAATATTGTGCGTTTCAACTCAAGTGAGTCATACAGCTGTATTAAGCTGGAAAGGTGACCATTGCAGGGGACATGAACCTGATGAGGGAAAAAAATTGCTGATGGACACATTGCTTCCATGAGGGGACACACCTGATTGTCAATGTTGTGCAGACATCCTGTAGCCTTCACTGCACCTTGACTGGGTCATTTTTACATTAAATCTGTTTGTTTAGAAGGGCTCTGAGGGTTTACATCACATTGGATTTTGATGACATAATGGTTTGATTTGAGTGGACCCTCGTGATACAATCACTAGTATAATGCAGACTTCCAAAGAATCTGAAGATGACCAGACTTATCCAGCGATGATGGGAAAATGCACCGGTGCAAAACAGAGTTTGTCCTGCTCTGTCACATTCATGCAACCTCAAAGCTCCCAGAATAATCCAGTTTATTTAAGAACAACTTTATCGATAATAGGCACATTATAACTTTAACACATGATTATGTTAAGTGTCACCATTTTTCCTAGTTTTTCTTTCTGTTGAATCATTTTAATTGAAGTTGAGTCATTGCTTTATGTGATGATGAGTCCGTTAAAATACCTTCAGCCTGACAGTCCGATATTAAATATCATGGAAATCCAGGCTCCCAAGCAATATGAGCGAAGTTTTGCTCGGAGTAGGATGGAAATCAGAGCTTCAGGCCAACCCCAAGGCATGTGTAATGGAGGACCATTAACTCAACTGACATTCAGTCACATTGGTCAGCAGTAGCATTTTCAATGAACTTAAGGAGATGATTTTGTGTGAGAGTGACCATTTAGATATTAGTCATAGGAAATGAACTAATATTTGGCTGAAGCGGAGAGTCCCGAGAGGCCTAGTCACCTAGGCGCGTGTCTCATGGGGCTGGCAGCAGCCACTGGAGGGTTGAGTCACTCTCCTCCATGTGTGTTCCTGCTCTCCTGGTATGGAACAGAAGCCGCTGTGGAAGTGTGCTGTCATTGGATCACTCTGCGACAGTCTGACAGGACGCACTGAGCTGCAGAGCTTTCTTGGAAGGGTTTTTAGCAATGCCATAACGTGGAAACACTCCCAGCTGCACAGATCTGCCATGCACTGTGCATCATTTTAGTGCACTGAAGATTTTAGTGTACTGAAAGTATATTCATCAGTTAATGATTAAAAACATTTAAAAGCAGTGGATGTGACTCATATGGGTATGACTTGGAACTGTGCCAAGAGCTCAATGTTGGTTTGTGCAAAGAGATTTAGGAGTTGAAATGCTAGCATTGTGTGCATGCCTTTTTGTTTGTTTGTTTGTTTGTTGTTTTGTCACTAGTGGCAGAATGTTACAGCATCAGCTCTTGGATTGCGTCCGTGTCAAAGACATCCTCCTGGCAGCCTTATCATGACTCGTCCTGTCTGCAGAGGGCAGGATGCTCTTGTGAGAGTGTCTGGCTCATGTTATCCTCTGCGCAGGTCATCTATTTGCGGATCAGGGGCCAAGCCCAGCAGCTGAAGTGTCTTGTCGGAGGCCAGCTCTGATCACAGGGACCCTCCTGTGTTATCTCGAGAGTGCTGGGCCTTGGCAGAGGTTGTGAGAGACTGGTTTGGTGCGGGCCTGGCTCAGTGTCCAAAGACGAGCGCTACTTGAAACCAGCGCTAGCCAATGCTGGCGCTCTGAAGCCGTAGAGGCCTGCACCGAGCCGGGTTCAAGTGCCTCGTGTCTGGCCCAGCAGGCGTCAGGTCCAGGTGCACCGATGAATATAGTGTTTTTGTCTACCTCTGTTTCACACTTTTTTCCTCTCTGTTTCTCTGACCTTTTACTTCTCTCTCTCCTCTCGCTCTCCCCTTTTCTCCCCTACTACATTATTCATGTTTGAATCCTTTTTTTCTATTTCCTTTCTCTCTGTCCCGTCGTCTCTCCTCATGTGTCTCAGTTTAGGTTGGGTGAGGTGGAGCTGCAGCCGGTGCCAGAGCCTTCAGCAGCGATCCGGGAGCTCATCACACACGGGCTCCAGCGCGGGGCCCATCTGCACGGCAGGAACCAGCAGCTGCAGCAGGAGAACGAGAGGCTCAGGCAGGAGCAACAGCGCATCACTGGAGAGTAGGTCCCCTTCTGCTGCCCTCCTCCTCTCCTGCACCTGTCTGCTTCCTTACCCTGGGTACCGGCCCACAAGGAGGCCACAAGGAAGCCATAGGGCTACATGTACATACTGTATAATAGTAAGACAATTGGTCTAATTAGGCCTTTTCTGAGGTGTGTGTATACGGTACATATACACACTAACCTTACCCACACCCATGTCACTCACTCTTTGTCCCACATACACTCACTTTAACACACACACACATATTCTGATATTCTGATACAGAAAGACTGTCACACATAGACATTGTCATTGTATAGACACTCACACACCCTCTGAGGTTTTCCCTTCTTGGAGAAATTGTGTGCCCTGCCCTAGCACGGGGCAAGCTTCCGCCACAGGGAGTGTCATGGAGCCTGGTGTCTTCACCGCTGCTTTTTATTTTGTTTTGGACACGGTGCTCAGTTAGCTTTCAACTGTTCCATTTGCGTAATTCAAGGTTACTGCTCTTACTCGTGAGACACAGCAGCTACCCCCCCTCCCCCACCCCCCTCTTGTCTGTATCTGGTTGCCAGGAGACGGCAGTCACTTTCTGTCTTCCCCTCTTTTCCTCCTAATGTGTATGAAACACAATGCCTCTGCTCTCATGATGTGAAATTAGCGGTGTAAATACACAGGGCTTCTCCTGTACTCTAAGAACACACTCAATGTGATGAAACTTATTTAAACCACATGTAAAGGTCATTTTGACCCAGAAAAGAGAGGAGTTGAGGGGGAATCCCAGATCTCGTCTGGATGGTTTCTCCCTCCCAAAATGAAATCAAGGGGAGGCTTTTAAAACCGCTTGAACATGACCTTCAATTCATGCATTGTCATTGTCATCACATCTCTTCTTCTGACTAGAATTCCACAACTCTCTTTTCCTTAGTTGGATAAAAGAAACTTCACCATGGAAAAATAACTTTTGATGAGAACAGCTGGAACTGCATTAAACACATACCTCTATTCAGACTATTGACATGTAATACACTATTAAGTAGTCTACAAATACAAACTTTTCTTTCAAATGATTTTGCTGCTGGTGTGAGATATATACTAAAGGTGGGACAAAAAAGTAGAATTCATACTGCAAACAAGAATTGAAAATGTAAAAATTCTCTTGTACACACACATATAGTATATACAGTATATATTCAAATACCAGTACTGTTGTTTACGCTGTCAACAGACTCATTGGAACAGGCCTAACCACCACATAAATATATACGAGAACACTATAAAACCATTCGCATCATGGGTAGGAGGCAACTGTGTGCTATTCACTTGTCCATATACTAAGGTGTGTGTGTATGTGGTATGTATTTATGTATGTGTGTGTTTGTGAGTGCACTTGTGTGCATATTTATGGGTCTGTAAAAGTGTGTGTATTGATATCAAAGAGTGTGTGTGTGTGTGTGTGTGTGTGTGTGTGTGTGTGTGTGTGTGTGTGTGTGTGTGTGTGTGTGTGTGTGTGTGTGTGTGTGTGTGTGTCATTGTTTGAGAGATTGAGGAGAAGTGTAAACAAGTGATAATGTCTTAGAACCTGTAGCTGTGGCCTGTGTCTGTGACTCCTACCGTCCGGTTGGAGCTTTACCACCTGCGTGCTGGGTGGAGTGCTTCAACCTCACGTTTGGGCCAGGCGGTAGTGATGACATCACCTTACAGCCCCTGTCTAGCCACAGACCCGACTCCGCCCGAACCAGCAACACACGAGCGTCTCGCTCTCAAATAAGACTGTTACTTTATGGCTGTTTTCTCTTCTCCCTCCCTCTCTTTGTGTTATTGAGTGTGTGTGTGTGTGTGTGTGTGTGTGTGTGTGTGTGTGTGTGTGTGTGTGTGTGTGTGTGTGTGTGTGTGTGTGTGTGTGTGTGTGTGGTAGTCAGTCTTGCCCAGCCTGTAAGTGGCCTGACGTTATCCCACAGGTGTAGTGCCTTTTTAATGGCGCTGTTTTTTTTCCATTTTGGGCCGGAGAGAAAGGGGCACAAGTGACAGAGAATCCAAAACAGTCCATGACGTAAGGCTCCAGAGTTGGTCTCAGTTGCCGCTTGAGCCAGGCCCAAAACACTGTCTCCAAGCTCCTTCCTATGCGGGCAGCAGCCGGTGTGTTCTATTACAAAACCTGTCCATACCCATTCCCCTCCAACCCCAGCCCAGCCAAACAGGAAATGAGATTAGACCCGGGATATGGGAATAGCTCTGTTGCTGTATGGACACGGCTGCATCCTGACCCCCTTTCCCATCTCTTCCCTTCCCTCTCCCTCCCTCCAGTATGGAGCGCTACGTCCATGGGAAGGAGACCCTGGAGCAGGAGCTCTACAGCCGTTTTGTCGTAGTGCTGAACGAGAAGAAGGCCAAGATCCGTGCGCTGCAGGCCAGGGTGAAGCAGCTAGAGGAGTCCTTGGAGGAGGGGCGAGAGCAAAGGTAGGGCCACCAACCCCAAGCCTGACGTCCGGTCACCTCTCACAGATCATCTGACCGACGAGCTCAAGGCTCGAGTGCAAGATAAACACTTTTAGCGATTTGTGTCACGCACACATAATGCAATATGGGCTTTGTAAATGATGTTGAAATCTGGTCGCGTGACGTATGGTGTGCAAATCAGTCACAGAATCACTTCCCACTTTCCGTTATTGAGAAGTAGATGATGTGAATGAATGTTGTAAAGGAACTAACTTTTGGATGCCATTCCGTTTCACCTGTGATCATTTTCAGGTCAGCAATGACCACAAACAATGCAAGCAAAAGAGAGTGTCTGTTTGCATTAGCCCCCTAACATTACTACCCAATTGGCTGTTCAAGAGATGAAACCAGTGCAATGCTAAAAACACCACATCGCCTTGAATCACATCCATAACCCTTGAGGTCAGGAGTGCAAAGTGTTATGAGGGTGTTTATTGTTGTCTCCATGTGCACAGATAATTCAGAATAGCACCTCTGATCATTCATCTACCTGTACATGCCTAAACAACAACAGGAATGCTACGAAAGCAGGGGGCAGGAAGGCTGTAAGTAGAAGCCCTGGGCAGAGTCCACTGAGGGAGGCGAGTGACTATGGCGCCAGCACTGAGGAGGAGGAGGAGGAGGAGAAGAGTGAGCAGCCTTCAACCTCTGGCATCAACACCTCCGCCAAAGGTAAGAGGCAAAATCCTGCTGCTCATTTGAAATGATGAGAAAAGTATCCAGTTACTGACCAGTGCTAGGCCTTTCCAGTATTATATTCATCTTTGCCTTGACATAATTGATTTGGTTGCCTTTGAAATTGTATACCCAAGGCAAGTGGTCCTCCACCTAAATTAAACTATGACTCCTCTAATGACCATCAAAATTCTGAATTTCTTTGCAAACTAGAAGGAATTTGACTCCAAGAATTCACATCTTTCAGCTCAGTCACACAAGCATATAAACGTAATGTCTGCTTTTTCAACTCAATGTGTTCTGTAAATAACCCCCATATTGTGCATGTCCACTTTTGGAATAAACACCGTAAAACATCTCAGTTTCTCTAATCTACCGAGAGGTTGCTTAGGGTCTCTCCACATCCATACCCCAATCAGCTGTCTAAGGCCTGAGAATATAATGGATGAGTAGAACCAAGTGCTCTGAATCATAGATGGAACAGCTGATGTCCTGAGGAAGAAGGAAGGATCTCAACAAATCACTCGAGATCCTCCCTGCTCTAGTCCAGGCCTTAACATGGGCTTGGAGTGTGAGCTTACTGGAGATGAGCAGATCTGAAGAAGCTGCATCCTGAGCTCGTTAAGGTCTTGAGCTCCTCATTAACGTTAGCAGAGCCAGGCCCAGCCTCAGGCCCTACTCAGATTGACGCACACACCAGGAAGGGCCCACAACCGGCCAGCAGGTAGTCCTTCTTGGCTAATGACTGTCTGCACTGGCGCTCACACACACACACACACACACACACACACACACACACAGGCCTTCCTCCGTCATCAAGTCTGAGAGTGTGCGTAGTCAGTCCTGTGTGACGACACAAGCCAGATCATTATTTGTCTCATGGACACCCCCAATTTCGACATCGTTTTACTTCAGGGCTATATTTGGGGGGAGGGGGCGACTGTGTCTGTTTTCAGCGATGAGTCATTCCCTATACACCAGTTGGGTGTAGCTGCAGAAGAGTTGCGCAACCTCCCCCCCTCCAAACATAAAACTCTTCCAGTAACAGTCTTTCTTGTAAAAAAGGAAAGCTAGCACCAAAACTAGCATTACCCTACTCCCTGTCAAGCTTGTCAGTAAACAAAATGAACGTGATGTATTTGCTGTATGGTTGCTAGGTGTTGCACACTTTTGTTTAAGTTAAAGACAGAGTGGGCCATTAGCCATGTATGGCTTTCTCAAGGCTTTCTGGGCAACTCACTGAACACAGCTTATGCCACCCTTGAAACATGTGGAGTTTCCTTTTATGTTGTCAGAATCATGTGGTGTGTCCCGTATCCCTGAGCGCAAGCCAGGGGGAAGGTAGCATTTCATGCAGTGTGCCGAAGCAGAAACGTGTAGACATTTCCACATAACGTTACGGCAGAAGTGACCGTGCTCACTGCTCACCCGCGGCTGTCATGGAAACTGGACCCCGACGTCTGACCGAAAGCAGTCAGGGGATTCCGTTTTTTTTCCCCGTTTTTTTTTTTCAGTTTCTTGACACAGAGTCAACAATGACCTAAGGCTGTTGTTACATAACACAGGCAGACAAAGTCACCTTTAGCACGATGCAATGAGAAAACACCTCTTCAAAAACCAGGATGTATGAGCTTCACATAGTGCACACGCTCTTGGTTAAATCCCAAGGGTGAACTCTTGAGGAAGAAGAAAAAAAAAACCTCTCTTACTCATGGTGCCTCCATGTGATTGATGGCCAATGGGGATGGGAGAGAGGCTCACAGGTTCTCATGTTGTTTCTCGTAACCAAGACAATGAGTCAGATGTTTGGTGAGTGGCCAGTGAGAGTGAGGGGATGATGCAGACTTAGGATTCCAAATAAATCGGCCTTTATTCTCAATACACCACGACCCAGTCGGACAGATTTTGCACTCATCAACATGCATTTATTGCTACTATACTGCAGTACTCACAAATGGAGATCTATATGTCTCTGCACATGAAAAATAAGTGGTGAGATTGAATGAGCCCCTTGTGAGTTAATAACGAGGTACAAGCCAGTCAAGTTGCTGTGTGGCTGGCAGCCCATGAGGCCAGCTGTGCTATGTGAACACTATCCCTGCTCTCTCTCTCACTCTCACTCTCTCTCTCTCTCTCTCTCTCTCTCTCTCTCTCTCTCTCTCTCTGTCTCTCTATCACTCTGTCTCTCTCTCTCTGAACACTGTAGAGTGATGCCTTTGGTCAGAGGCTTCACAAGCCATTACCCATACAATCTAACCATGATCTTTCTTTGTGTTTTTTTTTGTATTATTATGATTATTATTCGACTGCTATTTTGATGAATGAGGCCTTTCAGAAGGATTCTGCGAGCAGATGTGTGGCACCGTTTAAAACGTCCAACATGATTATTTGGCCAGTTCCACATCTTCATGCTGTGATCCAGTGGAGTATATCCACTGAGCCCCCCCTTTGTGTTCTTTTGTCTCTCAGACGCGTTCAGTCCCATGGACGACGGTCCAGGCGACTTCACGGATGTAGCGCCCAACCGTAAGCGCCGACACCGTCACCTCCAGCTGCTGGAGGCCCAGGCCAAGAAGCTGGCTCTGGAAGAGCCACAGAGATCCAGGTACACCAGAAACCATTGGCCTTTCAAGTGTGCAGCCTTTTCAGGCGCTGTCAACCGAAGTTTGTAAAACCAATCCTTGCATTTCAAATTTTCTCGTTGTCAGTCCAGAAATTCACCCTCCACCTCATTTGTGGTACGTACTCGCGAAATAAAATCAAAACCTCCCCCCCTTTACCCCTGTGAACCTGCTACACTGTGACTTTCATTTCGCAGAGTCACTGGCGTTTCTTAAGAAGTCTTAGTCTCTGGTGTATGTTTTCGCAATTTGGATACGTTCTCCCAGCTTTCGTAGTGGAACGGATAGAGCGTCTGTTTCTCTGAATCACACGGTCCATGGGGGGGACTTTAATGCTTCCTCTGCCAGTACCTCTGCTGCTGCTGTTTGAGAAATGAATATAATAGCTCTGAAATAAAGCCCCCCACCCCCGCCTATCGGAACTCCCCCTGTTATTTCTGTCATCAATTTATATAATTCTGCTCTGATAGTTCCCTGGACTATTTTATTGCACGGTAAAAACACCCCCAATGGGGATTGACTTTCTATTGAGTAACACTGGGGTAACGATGGAGACTTACACTGAATCCTTATTTAGTATCTGGCCCTTCCGTCCTTATTATGTTCCTAGAAAAACAACAGGGTAGACAAAATCAAAATCTCCATGCCAACAATCCAGAAATAAAACAGCTCTTCACACCAGATGTGGCGTAAACTAGGTCTGGTTTTCACCCCAGTGATGAACACCTTATTAAAGAACATGGCAAAATGTCCACGTTCACAAATAATTTGGTTGTTTGTTTTATGATCTGTGGACATGGGAACAATGTGCTATAGTTGTGCCCGTGACACGCAGTGCCTATTTTTTGTGTCTTAAACAGTGGGGTGTTACTGCTGCTATTTGTCATCTCCTCACAGTGTTCAGAATCACTTGATAAGTTTTTTAAATGTGTGGCTCATGGCAGGAGACACTACAGGAGGAGAACAGCTCTATGATGTTCCCTCAAATACATCTTAAAGTGGCATTATGCAGTAATTGTACCTCAGGGTTAGGGTTAGGAAAAGCAGTTTTACCTTAAAATAACAGCTTGTGCCATTGCCATACCAGGGTCTGTAGGCATAATACTGCGTTATGTGGGTTTGCCTGAAGCCGCCCGGTTTCTACTAGAAAGTAGCTTATTTGCCATCTTGCTTTGTCTTGTGTTGCACTTGCTTGATATTTGACTGTGTTAGGACAGTTGTTGACTAACTAGTGTCAAAGTAAGCCCATTTCAAGAGGTTTTGCTAGTTTTGCTGCAAGCAATCTTCCGTTATGCTGCTTTAAGTCTTATATCTGTTGAAATACATCTTAATTCTTACATCTGTTGAAGAGAAAGTAACTCTACTACAGAGACAAGTGAACAACTACACTGTTTATCATGTCATGACTGAAGCAGTTCTTGAAATCGTCACTTTGAGACGACAGCTCTAGCCCCTTTCATTACATCATTAACATGGTGAAGTGCCATTAAACAAGCTTAAACCATGTCACATAGCGGACATCAATTTTGGAGCCTATGTCATGCTTCCTGGCTGTGGGAATCTGTGTCTCAATGCTCAGTGCAGCACAAAGTAAACTGTTTCTATTCAGGGGTCATGCCTGACAGAAACAGAAAACATTTCATCAGGCTAGCAGTAAACGCTAACCGCCATTCCTAAGCCATTAAATTGAATTGAGTCACGCATTGGCTTAAACTCGGTATTGATTTATTTGGTATTAAGTCGTACACCTTACACAGACTCTTAAAAACCCGGGCACAACCCTTGATCCTAATAGCGAACCATTTCGTTAGATTCTATGAAGGGATTTCTTTCAAGTCCATATTTCTTCGGCTAGCATTGGATATTAGCGCACCTAAAAGCCCTGTAACAGCAGTCAATGTCGCTCTGTTTCACTTGTCAGCACACACTTTATAGTATGACGTTCCCCTCTCCCCCTGCCGCTTGCCTGGCCTGGCCTGCCTGCCTTCCTTCCTGCAGGCCTGCTCCCTGGCCACAGTACGGGTATGAGAGAGCCTGGATTTGGAGCCAGGTTGGGAGTGTGTGTGCATCAGGTTGATGCAGGCGATGGAGCGTTTGTCTTGGACAGGGTCTCTCTATCCAAGGGGTCTGCACACCACTGGCCCAGTCTCAGGACCAGACTAAGACTTTCCACTCCTCAGTGGTCCAGCGGCACATCTAATGGAACAAATAGTGGTCGTTGTTCTGCATCAGGAGTGGTGGTTTTAATCAGGCCCACGGATTGAAGTGCTTGGGACCATCATGTGCAGCTTTGTACATGCATAGCCTCAAGATAATGTTTACATTCCTTAACATCTCAGCATGCTGTTGTACTGGAAGGCAGCTTTTTAGTCTTTGCTGTAAAACAAGTTTGATTTATTGCCAAAAAATGACCAAACCTTATTTCATCCCCTTTGTTTTAACATGAGCCTTCTGTAAAGAGGTAATAAAGGGATGAAGAATATATCTCTTAAATCAGAGCAGTTCATTTCGGGTCTTCCCAACTTAAAGCACAAAGGATATTGCGAGTTATTCCAGCTACCAACCAACTCCTATCACTAATGAGTAATTTAGAGGCTGTTTAACGGCCAATTTACGAGCAGTGGGCACAGTTTGAGGAGCTGTGAATAGTATGACAGAGAAGGCACTGTTGGTAGTCTGAGATGTGGCCAGTCTTTGACTTGTTTAAGACAGGTGAGGTTACATCTCCCACAGGCTCAGCTATGATACCCTCTCTCCCCAGACACCAAATTCAGATGTAGGTTTTTCCACCACAACACAACTCTTTCTCTATCTGCCAAGAGAACTGAGAATTGGCTAGTCACTAAAGGCAATTGCTTTTCTGTGTACATCTGCTCCTACAAAGCCCATTTTATGATAAAAAAAAGATAAGTTAGCAGCTGCAGTCCTTAAATACCCTTTGTTTGCTGGATGAACCTTCATCACCTCAGTCACATCATTTCAGTATGTATGCTTTAGACCACAATGGCTTTCAAAGCCCAATTCTAGTCTTCCTCCAAAGGCCATGCCACCCTTTCATTTCCGTGTCTTCCCAAGCAGGTTGTCCCAACAGAGAAGGGTTCAGAGAATCAGACTGAAGAAGAGAAGTCAAAAACAGAGAGAGAGAGAGAGAGAGAGAGAGAGAGAGAGAGAGAGTGACACAGAGAGGGCCAAGGAAGATGGATGGCTATTGGACTGAGGTTTTCTGTCGTCCTTCCACAGCTGACTGGCAGTAGAGTTGGCGAAGCGTGCCCGCAGACAACAGAAGATCCCTGTGAGATAGCATGACATCAATGTCTTGACTGTTCGCTTTAGTATCACTTCAAAATGGTTGCCATTTTCAAGTCCAGTAATTAAGGATTTATTACTATTTAATTGGCTGTCTGTTCACTATTGAGTAAGTGAAGAGGCTGTCACTGCATTTACTACTGGATGTCTATTTATTAATTTAATTTTGTTTAATAGCAAGTAGAATGTATAAGTGACATCATTGCTTGAACTGACAGGAGTTTATGCAGTTTATACAGGAGTTTATGTTGAATACAATGTTTTGGCATTATAATTGTCCCTTTGGCAAGATTATTGTCTCAACTTGTTCAGACAAGGACTCTGGTCTCCATTCAAAGTCAGACTACTTGCGATCATTTGAATTGCACACGTAGATTATTTAAGCTGCTGTTCGCAGTGGCCTAGTTTCCTATGCATTCCCTGGTTCCCATGAAACGTTTTGGCACACACTGGTTTTGACTGAAAAGCCAGCTCATAGTTCAGTGATATGGTAGGGAAACTTGTAAGCCACCTGTGGCCCAGGCAGAGGCTTTCGCAGTGGAAAATGACTAAAAAAACCTGCACTTAATAAAGAGATCTGAGTTTGATCCAGACCCAGATTGCTTCCAAACTAATGATGAGCCTAAGACTTTGGCTCACTTTATTATGTTGTTGCACTACAACCTGGAGCAAGGGGAACATGTCAGCTCTCAAATAATGAGAATGCCACACTGTAAGGTCAAGGTAAGCCACTTTCAGTGTTTCTTTTTTTCGTTTTTCCTTTTTTGCGGATGGTGTATCACATCAAAGACAAGATAGCATCAAACACAACAGCACATGCAGTATTTCTCTTTAGTGTGTCTGAGTGTATCAGCATACCTTCCCTGGCCAAGACTGGATTGTATATTCCCTGGAGAGCTGTAAAGTTCTGACTGCTCACTGCTCTTCCCCTAGCTAAACTCCTGTTTCATCCTAACTGCTTCCAGAGGGTTCCACCGTACAGTTGGTTATGATTTAAAGAGAAATGAAAGTAAATGCATCCCTCTTTTTTCAAAAGGCGTGACCCACCCTTTCTCCTCAGCTTGATTGAGTCACTAAAGCCAGTGAATGGAGCTATGGAAACAGAGAGAGTGCAGTTCAAAAGTGAGAACAAAGGCTTGACTGACAAACACCAATGGCGTCCTGTGTCCAGTGGTTTTCTTCTTGGTGCTTTCCCCAAGTGAATTTCTTTTATATTGAATGGGTGCTAATCTTCGATATAACAGGCTGCTGAGTGTGGGTGCCCTACATGTCAGTCTCTCAGCTGTGTCCCCAGGAATGACTTCCAGATGTTACCAGGACAGAAGTTGTTGAGCAGACTGGTATTTACTAGCTTGTCTCAGAAAGCCTTTTCTGCAGGGATTTTCCAGAGTAACCGTATGTGTTATGGTCCATATGCACTTGGTGGTCGTTACCTTCATAGGTTTGAGGTTGTAAGATTGTATGTGCTGAGTTCATGTTGAAATCCTAGTTAGGATATTCAACATATGACATTTTCAAAAAGAAAACCATATTGATGTAACATCAGTTGTACAGTTTTAAATACATTCTCAAATTAAAGATATTAGAGCTACCACAGCTAATCGACTTAATTGACTAAAATCAACTATAAAAATAGTTGACAACTAATTTAATAGTCAATTAGATAAATGTCATTAAGCACGTTGTTGCTGGCATTAACTAGCTAATTAGACATAAGGCCATACTTTGATTGGTGGGCAGCAAACAAAGTCTGCTGATCATGAACTAAAGCTAATTTAATAACTTGCCAAAATCACTGCTTATTTCATTCCATTAGCAAGATCCTAAGAGAGCATAAGAGCATACCTGGGGCAGCACAGTGCTCCCACACCCCACACTATAGCTTTAGTTCATGCGCAATGGACTATCTAAAAATGATAGGGGTTGACATTAGCATGATCAGAAACATTTCAATTTCACCAAACCCTGGCCTTTGCTAAGAGGGTCGTCAGCTGCTTTGCAAGGATGTAGAGTTGACCAGGGCATTAACTATTCGAGTCAAGACGGGTCTATGTAGAGACATCTGAGATGTTCAACTGCAGTATGTTAACAGTCACCAGAGCATAATGGACACAGCCAAGTGTTTTTCCACAGCAGTAAACAGACATGTTAGATGTGTGGCTTGAGTGTGTGCCACCTGTTTTGGAAGGCCTGAGTTTTATAGAACTTCCTTTAAACAATATGAGCCCCACTTTGTCCTAGATACAACATGTCTCCAGTTGCAGCCATCACTGCCATCACCAGCTACTATTTAGGCCAAGTCTTAGCCTACATCCAAAAGAAAGTCCTGGAACTCATATTTTAATTGCAGGCCTCAAAGGTATGCTTGTCAAACTTAACTCCTTCACAGAATGACTGCAATTGGGCCTTTGCACAGATTTTCTTACAGTACACGCTTTTTAAAAATGGCCACCAAATATGACAGAGCCAAGTTAAATAATACAGCTCATTTTAGTTGTGTTAAGTCAGCAGTACTGAATGCATATAGTTATAATGAATAATTCAGTTTGTGTCTGTTTAAAGACTGAAACATATGCTATTGAGTAGTAATACACAATTAGTTCAAGAAGTGCCTTTTGAGATCAATGTCTTTGTAACAGGCATGAAGGTTAAACAAAACTTCATTTATTCTCTTAAAAGAAAAAAAAGAAACACAAATGGTTTACCATGCCGTGGTCTAATGCCAAAAACAGTTGTGTGTGTTCTCCTCCAACAGAAGCACATGGGTGTTGGTCAGCTATTTCCTGTTGTCCATTTAAAGAGCCTCATTCCCCCTCCCATAAGTTGTGAAAAATACAGTTGTTCTAATGGAGTTGTGTTTAATATCAGTCTATTATGAACATACTGAATACATGCTCTACCTCAACTGTGACTACAGTTTTAATCACACTGCAATCGCACTTCCAACTGGTCCTTTTGGCCAAAGTTGGACAACAGTTCATTACAATGCAAAACATTTAACACAGTTCAGGTAAAGGTGGTGTCAGTAGATAGGGATATGATATCATGGAATATTCTAGATATTAACTTGACACCACTGGACATGGCAGCATTCAGTAGAACCTCTAGAAGCAAAAGCCAGCAATAACATAGTTACTTGTTGCTTGTTCAGAAATACATACATTAAACACAAACATGTTTGTAAATAAATGTGCCTATTCCAGAGTAGGCTATGAATGGAAAACCGTAAGTATAAAGAAATGGCAATGATAGGTGGGCCACTCTAAGCAGCATTTGGAAAGATTATTCAATCAAATGATAAGGAATCATAAAAACATTTGGTATGGATTACAACTTCTATTCCATTACTGTGAAGCAACAAATTCAATACACTGATTGATTAATTGAGTGATGGATTGAGCGAATTGGTTAATTTGATGACTTAACACAATGAATTTAAAGCTTTTTATTTCTGAAAGAGCACCAGTTTTTTGGTGAAATTAATGGCGTGGTGTGCAACCAATTGACCTGTCGCTAAGCCCCGCCTTTCGAACGCAGACGGGCCAATGGCAGTTAAGTAACAGTTGCACTCGGACATCGTGAGTTTACAGCTCCATAGGATAGCATTAGAGGCCGTGATTTTTCGGTTGTTTTATGAGGTTTGTGGTAATGTATGTTCAACAAAAATGGCCAAACGATGTGCATGGGGTAGATTCAACACTGATACGAGGTATCATGAGAGGATAGGCAATGGGGTATATTGTATCTCATTTCCTAAACGAAAACAAGACCGGTCCAAATATCTCTGGTGGATTAAGCTGTGGCAGACCACACAGTGAACGCTACGTTCATTAGCTTTCTGCCATACTCTTGTTAGGTTGGAATTTTCCTTTGCTAAAGCAATCAACTAAGCCTACATGATAAAAGGCATACTCATTATTCACAGTAGCTGCTTACTTTCACCACTGATGTTATGCTAGGCTTAGGCAAGTTATCTCTGGTTCAAACTAGCTAACGTTAACGATTCACTAGCTGCGCTAGCGTAGCTTTGTCAGTTATGGGACAGTTTGTTAAAAATCGGCCATTCTATTAAACAAACGATATGCACAAGTATACATAGGTTTAATAAAGGATTAACATGACAACGTGAACGAAACACAAGCATGCCGGTAATTAACAAGGTTACAATAACAAGCTAGACAGTTAAGACCATATGGTTAGGACACTGTCCTGTCAGGGGCAGGTAGGTTAATGCTATTTACTAAACGTAGGTCTACATTCATATGCCTTCCAGATTAGTTAAATTAACTGAATGTGAATTCATTGTATCTTTCCCATGCGGTGCATGAACAATGCTGGTATTGGATGTATTTATCTGCAATCGCGATGACCATGAGTTGAATCTTCTCCCTCTTGCATTGAGCTCTGTAAATTCTCGCCTCAAATTTAAGCTTGTTATCCACCATATCGAGTTTTAAATTGTATACATATCCCTCCATTGCATAATTAAGTCCCTTTTGAAGGCTTCTAGGCGAAATCAGGTCCTTTTGTCTCCAAAAGTTGTCTATAGCCTCTTGGGATATAGTTTTGTCGCTGATAGCTGCCATTGTAAACTCTAGTCAGCTATGATAACGTGTCCGAGTTAGCTACAGTCACAATGGGGGGCGGGGCTTAGCGATAGGTCAATTGACTGAATTTGGCACAAGTACCACAGGTCTTTAAATGCTCTTAAGAATTTGACTCAGATGTGATCAGAAAGTCTACAGTGTCTCTTTGTCTCAGGCTTTTCCTACCAAACAATAATTAGGATTTGATAGCAATATTTATATTTCCTTTTGACTGTGGGGTGTCCAGTGAGGATATGTAGACTAGCGCCAGTTCTATTTAAGCTTCTCCCTATGATGAAAATGATGGCAATATTTTATGGAGAAACTTTATGAAATGTTCATTGTATTAAAAACGTTAAAAGCTGTTGGAGCTTGCGCAATCTTATGAGTAATCAGTCTGTAAACCCCTTAGCTGATCTTATTTACTCATTACAGTATTCATTTACTGTAATGTGTGACAGCCAAATGTATCCACTCAGGACAAACCTGGTTCTAATAAGAGAGACCTTGGTTTCCAGTGGTGAGCTCTTTTAAAAGTGTGTGAGCGCTTTATGTGTGTTCTGTTAACTTGTTAACGAACTCCACCCCCCTCCCCTCATGGTGTGTGAGCCTCTGAATTGTTTGCTACTGTGATGGTGCAGATATTCCACAGAAGCAATGTTTTTTAACTGAAAATACCAGATATACAGACATTATAGTAATTAGGATGTGATAGATTTGGTGATGAGTCTGCTATAAGCATGTTGATACAGGTCCCTGAACCAGTTGAACTATTAGCAATTGAACTTGCTAGCTGCTGACAGCTACTGACACACCTCAATTCACTGTAGAGCTCTGTAAGTAAACGTGAACATGACCGGACACCTCGGTTGTTGACACTTGTCACTTTGAGATGGCAGTTGTCAGACTGTAAGGGGAATAGTTTACCATTTTAAGACTTCCTGTTCTCTTTCAGGTTTGTGAATGCAAAACACAGTGGTCACCACGTGCCAGTCCTGCGTTCTCCTCTGTGGTTTCAATGACTGCACACACCTGGTCCTCAGGTCCATGGTGTTTTGCCTGATGCGCCCTTCTCGATCAGCAGACGTCCACCTACCCTTTCCCCTTTTAATTATTTGGAGGCTGTTGAAATAGTTGGAAAATGAAGGCGTTTGCGACATTGTTGGTCGTTTCAAGTGAGTTCTGCAGGAGAGGTGAGAAGCTGCCAATCGCTCGAGACCCCAACAACTTTCCCATATACTGCATACCTGTACGCTATCATTTGTCAGCAGCTTTAACCACAAACCTTTACTTTCAAACCGTGGGATTGCATAATTCCTCAGAGGGTTACATTTTCACAGGCGAAAAGGATCATCAGTGAACCATAGATAAACTGAAATTTGAGTTTCTATTGACTGTGTCTTCAGGACTCATGGCGTTTAAATATAAAGACAATGCCAACCTCTGGTCCTTGTTGAGTGTAAGGGTTTCTGTTGGGGGCCAGTGGGGTGATCAGTGGCCATATGTTTTGATGCATAGCACTAGTTGAGACAGAGATTTAGAGGTTACATGATACTCGGCACATCCTGAAGTTTACTGGGACGCGGGGCAGTAAAATCGCTGCAATTTCCCTGTTGGCCTGCTTTCCTGTTGGGGTTTCAAAGGCATCTCTCAGTGGACCAAACTTTCTTGACAGAAATTCGAATTTTTGTACCATGGGAAGAATTGTTTTTGGCTCCCTTCTCCTAATCCGAATGGGAGTTGTTCAAATCAATTGTGTGGCTTTATATAGTCTTGAATGAACACCCGTTCTATGAACCTTTGGTGTGATGAGTAAATGTTTGTATTTAGGGTAAAACACACTTACAAGAGAATGCACTGCAGGGGATGCTTGGGGACATTATTTAGTGTGTGTATCTGTTCTCATCAGCTCTTCTCAAAGGTGCTATCTTTTACAGCATCTCATTCCTCATTCCTTGCACTGTAGAATCTGATGCCATTTGTATAGATGACTGGCGATTGGCTAGTCCTTTCTCTAATTGGTCCATTGAATAGCTTTGTTCTTTCATCTTAAAAAAAACAAGGAGATAGCTGATCTCAATTGAATCCTGTTGATTACCAGCAAGTAGCTGCCTGCATTGTCTTGTTACAATGGATTGTGTGTTTGTTTGATTTTTATTCGGTCGAAGTCCTTTAAGCTACATGTTTGTGTTAAAAGGGAGTTTAGGCGGCATCTTGACCTCATATCATGCTCTGCCACACATCTTCCCAATACACCACCCTTGTCCTTTGAATCCTCTACAGTCCTGTGCTGGAACAGATCGGTTTGGGGGCAACCGTACGTGACGAGCGGCTTAACTGACGACCACAATGGGGCTCAATTACAGAGGAGAAAGCCTGAGGAACGGGCTGACCTGTTGAGCACCTTGACAGCCTTCGTGTTTAGGCACCATGCTATTACGGCCCGGTGCCTGTGGCAGCGTCCCATTAGCATGGCTCTTGTGCTGATCACAGAGAAGCAGGGGATGAGCAGAGAGCTCTCTGTGTGTTATTACCATTACACCGTGTTACCTGTCAGAGTTTATCCTATGGTTGGTTTAATTTACTGACGAATTACACACATCAGCTGGGTGCTTGACTGTGCTCCATGGACATGTGTATAATCATCGTGTTAGTCTCATAGTTATAACTGACTGCATTTTTTGTTGTTGTTATTTTTAGGAATGAGCAGACACATGCCAAGGCAGAGGCCAAAACAGAGGCAGCCCCTCGTCCAGCACAAGTCCCAAAAGCGAATCCCGAACCAGAGGACCTGTTTGATGACATTTGACCTCTTCTTCATTCATTTCCCCACATATCTGTGGAAAGGATGCTGTTTTTAGTAAGAAGTCTGCTGACACTGAATGGAACAATTTCCATCATTAATTTTAACACTACCCTCATTCTGTGATCCTGCAAAAAATGCTTTTTTTAGTTTTTATCTTTGTATGCTTTTTTTGTACTGTAAAGCTGTATCAAAATAAATAAAGTATTTTATTGTTTATTCTTTCATCTTTTTTATTGTATGTGTGTTTTATGTCTTTTGTTTAGCCTCATCATTTTCCATTTTCATGTAAGTGTAAACAACATGTCTTTGGATACTTTTGTCATCCTTTGAGCCTTTCATAATTAAGATAAAATAGAACAGGTCTTTGTAGATGAGAGCTGTCTCAATTTCACAAATAATAATAACCCGAATTTCATCCAAAGATCAGACTGTTTAGCCACCATCTGGAAGTGGGCTCCTAGTAAATAAGGTTAAAGCTTGATTGTCAGGTCATAAAGTTGACACTTTTGTTTAAAACACCAGGGATTTAAGGCCACTAGGTTACTTGTATGCTTATCAGTTAAACGTCGGTACATGCTACTGGCCACTTCAGGAGCGTTGTGAGGTTCAAGCGTTGCTGATCAAGTCGACATAGATGGTGGTACCTTCTCTCCCCCGTGTGGAAAGTCTTAGTAAGCTCGAAGGCTAGTGAGAGAAGGCGGAGACCCAAAGTCTGTGTAATTTCGTTTGACCATTTGTCCGCATGTTGTCCACACCAGCCATAGATTGAACTCCAATTATGACAGCAGGAAAACAAAATAAGTTTTTAAGAATTTTTGGTAGAAATTGTTTGACTGACTTGTATAAGTAGCGCAACGGAACAGACACGATTATCGTAACCCGGTGAGTGAGTTAGAGTTAAGAAGAAATCATTTGGGAATTCTGTGACCAATATGCAATGAAGAAAAGTCGTATCGTATAATTTTCTCTTCTCTCTCTCTCTTTCTCTCTCTCTCTCCTCTTCTCTCCTCCGCTGGATTGATACTGTATGCTTATTGGGTGGGCACAATCTGCTCCTCCCTTCCAAATGACGATGGAGCTAAATGAGATTTGAACTTCGCAGCCGGCTGATTAGTTGATTCTTTTTCTCAATATTAGTGCAGGTTACAGTTGTGGTTCTGGAGCTTCAAGTCTACGCGCAGAGGAGTTGATACGCGCGTATTTCCTCGAGCTCTCATTGGAACATACTGGAATTGCCATAGGAAGAATATTCACCTTGGGACTCATTTAAAAGGTAGACTGACACTATACCACGAGGTAGTAGTAATTGGCTGTTCTTTAACATCTTAATAATTCTATTTAATCTGTTTAAGAGTGCATTTAGACATACTAGGTGTTTTAGTTTTGTGGCATTCAATAACGAGCGGGGCAGGGGCAGTGTGTCAGTTGTAAATTAGTTGCAAAAGCTTGCCAATTTATAGACTACATAGTCTAGTGTTTAAACAATAGGAATGTATTTACATCCTCTTTATAAACATTGTATTTTTTATTTTTTCCCACTCACCAGCGTTAGTGAAAAAGGGACTGAAAGGATATATGCTTGGGTTCGCAGTCGCACTATCGCATCAGTCGAAACAGTTTTTTGTTCAACAGAATTCCCAGGACGCGTTTAGCATTCCTTACTTCACATCACCCTCCACTCCTTAAGACAGCCGTTGCTCCCATCAGTTCAGGCGTCTGTTTTTTATGGTATAATTCTGTTCCCAGTTTGTTCGACACGGACTTTTTCTTCATTAGATATCTTCTTTGGTGCTCTGTTAGTGAAGGGCAATAAAGCTGTAGGGAGCGAGTTCGCAACCTATGCATGTAGTATCGCTCCCTGGTGTCTGCCGCACGTATGGTGGATACAGGGTATTCTTCCACACTGACGCATGCAGTTTTTGAAGAAAATAACGATTAGATTAGAAACTATATTAATTTTTTAATTCAAAGTTATTCATATTTTATAACTGGTTTGTAATGTTACAATAATTTCTGTGAGGAGGCATGTGTCACACAAATGTGGGCTTTGTGTGGGTAGTGAATGGTGTTAGTCAAAACAAATAGTTTATTTCTTTTTAAATGTTAACTGAACTGTGTGATTGTTTTGACAGATCGGAGATGCCTCTTTCCATAAAGCACATACTTTGGCTATTCTCCACTTGTTGTGTCTTCTCTGAATATGGTAAGTTCAAACATTTGATGACAATGCTGAAGCAAGATGTGTTCAGCCAGCAAATTTCACATTTATTTGCCCATCTTTCATTTCACTTACACCCGATTGGAATGTCATATTTAATGCTCTCTAACAAGTTCTTCTAGGCTGTGACAGGCCATTCTTACTTCATCACATTCTACAAGGACACAGTGTGCAGCTGCATTCAGGATGTTGGGTTGTTCAGAATTGCTGAAAAATTACCTCAATGTTAAAAAACCATCTGGTTTATCTGGACAAAGCCAGCAGTGAATTGAAAGCCTACAAACTGACACTGGCTTACAGTGTTTTGTCAGGGTGTTGAGTGTTCCTCCAACTATTGTACAATTCACAGATAATTATTGCAATAATCAAAAAGCTGTAACTACCCCCCACACACAAACATACACACACACACACACACACACACACACACACACACACACACACACACACACACACACACACACACACATTCCCATCTCTTTCGGAGTAATGCTGGGAAACTGATTCAGAGTACTTTGAGTGGAATATGACTGATGAATGAATAATGCTTTGGGTCCTATCCGTCTTAGCATGTGCATCCCATAAGCTGCTAGTGAATTTGTACCCTCTGACATGTCTGGGCTCTCAGATGCCTGAGTCTTACTTTGTTTTGCCTGTTGTTTGTTTGTATCCAGAAGGAGCCATGGAGATGAAGGCAATGAAAAGTCCTCCAGTCCAAGGCTGTCTGGCCGGCAATGCAGTCCTGTCATGTCACTTCTCCACCACACACACCACGAAGAGCACCACCTCCTCACCCACCTCCACCGCCACCTCTACCACTGACCACATGCGGATCAAGTGGACCAAGCTGGAGGCGGATGAGGAGAAGATCGTGCTGGTGGCTCAGAACGGTGTCATCAAGATGGGACAGGGATATCTGGGACGAGTGGCAGTGCCAAGTAACGCAGAGGAGGCAGGAGATGCATCTCTCACCATAAACCAGCTCCGGGCCAGTGATGAGGGGGTCTACCGCTGTGAGGTCATGTACGGCATTGAAGACACACAGACCTCCGTCTCCTTGGATGTCAGTGGTGAGTGCTAATGTCAACACCACACACCAGTGTCTCAAAGCCTGCTGCTGCCATGGGGGGGGTTACATGAGCTGTGTCTTTTTCCCCTAGTTGTAGGAAGAAACATGGGTGTCTCATAAAGTTCATGTTTCCATTGTGTAAGTGGTTGTGAAAAAAATGGTAGGTGGAACAATGTTGTGTTATGTTGATGGCTTGAGTGGGTGATGAGTTTTGTAAGCGCAGTTCTTAGAGAGCCAAAACAGACGAAGCAGAAGGTAAAGCTGTTAAGGAGTCCCTCTGAGTGGAAATTCACTCACTGTGGAATCTCTTGGATTCATCCTCGGTTCTCCAGGAAGTATTCTTTTAGTACTTTTGATGGAAACATGAAGTAGTCGTTGTCTTTTGGTTATTGTAAGAGAAATTCACAATTTGTGTATTTCATTGTAGTAGAATTTTTGTTAGCACTCAAGCAATGGCATTTTTATTAAAGAATTTTGCCAAAAATACTTAGTTTTATAGGTAGACAAGAGGCATTTGATCATAGCAAAGGTAAACTCTCTCCAAATGTTGTAAAAGTCCTCCGTATTACCTAATGTGCTATTGTAATGTCTCATGTTACACTGTGTTCCATTATGTTGTAAAAATGTAAGTTCGAATCATCTACCTGTGACAAGTAATGCCTGCCACTGTTGAAATGATGCCCAAAATGCCCATTTGCCAATGTATACCTGGTTGCATTGTTAAGGCGCAACATCTAAAGCATGCTTGGAACTTTTCAACACAGAAAGCTGGGCACAGTGGTTTGTTGGCCCATAGGGGGCACTATGATTTGCCTGCCAAGTAAACTCAGTGCCCCTGTGTTGGGCACTCTGTTGGTAAAACACTTCTTGTATAGTAGGCAGTGTACTGTCATTCAGCCTCAACGAGACACTGAAACTTTCATTTTGAATTATTGTACCCTGGTGGTCAGACGGGGTCATCTGAGGACACAGATAGGCGTTTCACTGCTGGCCCCGAAGAGAAGCTTCAGATACTCTACAGTATGGGTATTTAGATATTTGTGAACAGTAAAACCACCCATTGGACTTCTAGACCAAAGCAATTTTAGACTTTTACTGTCCACAGGCTTTTTGATGTCAGTTACCTAACAGAGGCAGTGAAGACCAATTTGGCCCTGTCTGTAAACCTGAGTAAATTGCTATGCAGCTCCAGCCCCTCACTAGACAAGTAAGTCCCCAAGATAACTAAAAACAAAGATGCCTCATTTACGTACCACAAAACGGCCTGTTGTTCAGATGCTAATACACAAAAAGCCTTCATCAACTCATACCCCAACAAGGGATCCTTATATTCTAAATCAAAATACATACAGAGGGCATTTCTTTTCCATCCAGCTGTTCGGCTGTTTGTGGAATACATTTTGAATGGCAGTTGTCATTTTTTATCTTCCAGGGGAATTTGAAGAATGCATTAATAGTCGTTGCTCTTAATATAGTATCAGTACACCCAAAAAAGTCAAAATACTCCAAAATGTAAGAGCTGTCGGCCACATTTGCTGGTGAAATGAACTTGTTCAGAAAACGTGCATTTGTAAGTAGTGCCTTCTCTTCTAATAGATAGTGAAAGTTATCTCATTGTTAGATCTGATTGGCCATGTACACACAAACACTCAGTATCTGAATGACACCTTTAGAGCTAAGAAATGACACACAGGGCAGACTCAATGGTGTGCCCAAATACTTCATGAGACTGGGTCATTTATTTTCTCAGGTGTTGTGTTTCACTACCGGGCGGGCACCAGCCGCTACACTCTCAATTTTGAGAAAGCCAAGCAGACCTGCCAAAACGTTGGAGCCACCATTGCCACCGAGGAGCAGCTGATGGCTGCTTTTGAGGACGGATTTGACCACTGTGACGCTGGCTGGATTGCAGACCAAACCGCTAGGTTAGTGTGTTGTGATGACGCCTTCTGTGTCATGGTAACAAGTGTGCTGTGATTTGGGAAAGACGTACATTTTTGTTGCTTGTACATCAGTGGAATGATGACTAAAACCTACTGACATTTCATAGGTATCCGATCACTAAGCCAAGACCAGGTTGCTATGGAAACCTAGAGGGGAAACCTGGCATCCGAACATATGGACACCGAGATGCCAGTGAAATGTACGATGTGTACTGCTATGTGGGCAAGCTTCGAGGTGAGTATCAATAGAGTCTGCATCATGAGTTATGTCTGTTGCTTTCCTCCAAGAAACCTGTGTGTGTAAACACATGTGACATCATGTTTGTCTCAGTATTAAGGTTGTATGTATGTTGTATGGATGATGTATACAGTATTAAGGTCATCATATTGATGTCGTATACAGGATTAAGGTCATCTTATTGAAGTTGTCGTATTTGGAGGCAGCATTTTGTGTTGAATTTTTTGGCAAGCCTTTTCCTCTTATCTAATTTCATTTCTTCCACCTCACTGATTTAGGTCAGTGAACAGCAGGTGGTGTATTACTCTGCTTGACATCTGGAAGAGAGCTTACATTTACCATTCTGTTACCAATCCAACAGATGTTGAAATTGGTCAGATGTTCACATGCTGTGATGTCGCATATATATTGCACCTGTCTCTGTGTGTGTGTGTGTGTGTTGGGGGGGGGGGGGGTTGTGGGAGCAGGATGTATATAACAATTCCTATTATGTTTGAGGGATAGATGAAATGAAGTGCATGTCAGGGAGGTATATAAATGAAATTAACCTGGCGGTGTGCACCCTGTAGGTGAGGTGTTCTATCCCCCGAGCACTCAGCTGACCCTGAAGAAGGCCAGGGAACTGTGCCAGAGGTTGGACGCGGTTCTGGCGTCACCCGGCGAGATCCACGCCGCCTGGAGGGAGGGGCTGGACCGCTGCGACTTCAGCTGGCTCTCCGACGGCAGCGCCCGCTACCCCATCTCGGTCCCCAGGTACCAGTGTGGCCGAGGCTCCCTCGGCGTGCGCACACTCTACCGCTACGTCAACCGGACCGGCTTCCCCTTGCCCGACGAAAAATTTGGAGCTTTCTGCTTCAGGGGTAAATATCTTCTTTTTCTCTGCTCTGTTGTTTGGGTTTTGCAGTGTGTCATGGGTAAATTCATGTGAGGGGTGGTGGCGTTGCTAGCGTGAGCGGTGTGTGAGTCTCCATGAAGTGCTGAGCAGGGAGAGAGGGTGGCTCCTGTTAAGAGAGTCTTGCGTCAGGGCTTGGCTCTGACTGGACTCTGAGTGAACTCCAGCCATGGGTGGAAAACTGAGCCAGGTCCTTTTGGCTCTCTCCGGGGCATCATCAGATTTCATCAGCTCATTCTTCCTTGCTCCTCTGAGCTGGTGTTAGGGCCATCTTAGTGGCGCTTTTGTTTGTTAGGGGAGAATTCTGGGAAGAGAGCTGTCCTCGGTTCCGTACTCTATCACTTGACTGGTGTTTCCTTGGCCTTTGACCTTGTTTAGAGTCCTGCTGAGGCATATTTAAACAGTTTAAACAATATGTCTGCTCGGGCTCTGTCATCGTTTAAAGGGAAAAGGAAACAAGGACCATACAAGTGCAGCACTTGTCCGTGTGTGTCTGTGCGTGCGTGCGTGCGTGGGTGCGTGCGTGGGTGCTTGTGCGCGTGTGGGTTTCAATCCTTTCCCTGATACTACTGTCCCTGGTGACACTGCAGTAAACCAAAGAAGTGAGTTTTCCATCTTTCAAAAGCATGTGCTGCTTCAGTGTCATCTGCCAAAGCTCCACAAAGCAAGTACAGCTCACTTAGCCACGGAGAGTGATTAGCTTTTTCACACAGTACACAAACAGACTGTGTTGGAAGGGGGTGTCGGAGGATGGTGGTGTGCGGAGGTCTCCTCCCCTGTTTTGGGATCAGTGACTTTTTATTAGGGAAAAAGCACCTCATGTTTTACATCAGAGATAACTGCTGAGAAAAGAGGACGTGTCCCTAATGTCTAACAGCTGGCTCCTGGTCCCGACAGGGAGTGCAGAGAGCTGAAATCAGGCTTCAAGAGAGCACAGGCAAGAAGCTCCAAGAGGCAGACGGGGCGGGTTGCTTCTACTCCAGCTCAGACGCCCATATAGGCCTGAGTAGCTGTAGCACTAACACAGTTTCCCATCATAAACCTTTACTGCAGTGTAGGTGACTTGCAACGGCGAATGAACATTTAATGACTGTGACAGTCTAAGGCAAAGTCAAAAGGATGGAAAACATAAACAAAATTAGGCAGTACTGTGTTCCAACACTATTTGAGAAATAGATTGTATAGCATATGCAGTATGAAGAAAAAATGCCAAAGTGCAGCATAGACAATTGGCCATTTTTCTCACAGCTTTCAGAGCGATTAGCTAATGTGAGGGGCAATACAATATGCCTGCAACAGCCAGATGGCCTGCTCTCAAAATATATTACATCATAATGGCCATGCCTCAGTTTATGTAGTTTTAAGGTCTTACTGAATTTTCCTCAGGGTAGGAATGACAAGGGTGTAAAACTCCCCAGAGTGTCTGTTCTCAAACCCTGGGCCGCTGCCAAATCAAGCTCCACAATACAGCCATATGTTTAGGAAATTTTGAGAGCACATGTAGGGTCCAAAATGGATAATGTGCATGAAAACATATTTTCTGGCTCAGTTGAGAAACCATATACATTCATCAATGACCCCTCAAGTCCTGACAGGTCAAAGCATTTGAATTGAGAGTGATGCTTAAGTAATAACACGTTGGTTTTGGTAAACAAATTAAAGAATCAGACACAACTGATTTTTTTAAATGTATGCAAACATGAGCAGAACAGTTGCTAGCAAAAATGTTTCAGCTTGTTTTACAAAGGAAATGGAGGTTTAAAATTGGCTCAAATGGGCTCAGTCAAAACTAAGATGTCATGCCACTGACTAAAAATAAAGCCTCACTGGAAAAAAATGCACAGCAATAATGAGAACAATTCTGACGTTACTGACAGGTTAAGTTCCAAGACTTTGTAACCCCTTTGCCAGTTGCAGCACATAAAAGGTTATTCTGTGGTTACTACATACTTGTAGTATTGTGTTGCAATGCAATATATGCAAACAAATTCTAAAACCCTGTAACATCATCATTTTGTATGTGGTTATGATACATTTTATGTCATACTCTTTTAAATGACTGAAATGTTTATTTGTTCACAGCACATGAGTTTACAACGACTGTACAAGTGCCAACTACACAAGGCTTCACCACCCCTTCACCCAGACACATAGATGAAGAGGAATCTCTGGCCTCGACCGTAGAACCACCCTCCATGTTCTCCACGACCATGTCTGTCCCAGCCAGCAGTGTGCCTCCAACAGTGGGTGTCACCGTCTCTGGCACCCCTATCCCAACCACCTACAATGACTACCCCGATGACCTGATCCTTCAGGTAGAATCCGTTCCTCTTCCTCTCCCTCCTCTTCCCCCTAAGAAGAAACCCGGGTTGGATGTGGACCACGAAGAGGACAGGGAGAGCAGCACAGATGATGGCAGCGGTGGGGAGGAGGCAGTCCCTCTGGTCACCCCAGGTACACCAGTTCTAACCGACGAAAGTTCTGTCAAACCGGCCATTGTGTACAAGGAAGAAGTAAAGGGATCTACCCCACCCCCAAGTGTGACCCAAGTGCCAGGCATCACCAGAGGTGCCGAGAAGCAGCCAGAAGGGGAGCCCGGTGACAAGATTGAGCATAGCACCAGGGACATGGTGGTCATTGCAGAGTCTGCAACAGCGGCCACAGTGCGCACAGACATCCTGACAACCGAGCTTGCCGGTTCCGACAGCACTGCTCTTCAAACCGACCTCAGCCCCTACCAACCACCCTTCCATATCATCATGGTCGATGTGGGTGACAAGAACCACTCAGGTAGGCTTTCACTGCTTCAGTGTTTGCTTGTGTGGAGATTCATTTCATGCATGCATTGTTGTTTCAGGTAATACGAAAATGTCAAGGACATTTAAGTGCGTGTTGCAATGAAGGAGGAAAATGAGTACAGCAGATGTATTGTGTAATTAAGGAGCTCATATAATCAAATAAGGGTCATTCATATTTTGAGCTTGTGAAATGATGTTGACCATTAATTTCACAGCCTGCAGTTGAATATCACCTTTTTGTGCATTTGAAAATTGCATGCATGTTACAAGCTACAAAATACGAGCAAACATGTTGATCCTGTTTTTACTCCTGAGTTGACTAGCCAATCAACATGGTGCCCACTGACTAAGCATAGCATACCACAGAGGTCTCTTCATCAAAATGGCATTGCCCCTTTTGGGGGGAAACAAAGTAGAAGCTTACCATTGATTTCAGTGTGAAAGACTGGGAGTAGTCACACAGTAAACTTAGTTTTAAATGTACAGGGGATTCCACCTATTTATTAACATGAAGGTTTTAAAGAAATACATGTATCTAAATGTCTGATGTTGAAAATATTTACGTTACCAACCAAATTTCGCCCTCCAATATCCCGATGTTGAGAACGAATTTGGCTAGTAACATTAGCATTCACCTTCACTGTAAGGCCGCTATCTTGCTAGCGAGTTAATCAAATAGCTCAAGTGTAACATAGCTAGCTATCTAACCTTAGTAGTGTTGTGACCAAAGGGAATGAGGTTTTGTGTAAAGAGCGAGCACAGATGTAGGAGCATCTTGGCTCAGGAAAAGCAGTCTCCTGCTTTATCCTGCCAGCCATCAAATGCTGTTCCAAACATCAAGCGCAAACTGTTGATTGTCTGAGTTTTGGCATAGCCAGACCGGTGCCATGGTGTGTTTCATTTTGTTTGGAAGAAGAGAAACAGAAACAGAGTTTTTTTTCTCTCTTTGTCCTTAATTACCTTTTTCTGTGAGAAGGGAGAGAGAGGAAGAGAGAGGGGGGGAGGGGGGGGGGGTGTAGTATGTGTGCACTTCTACACAAATTCATATCATCGTGGCCCTAGGTGTTTATCATCCATTCAAAACATTTCCTCCTGCTGAGGATGGATGACCGGCATGGTGGAGTGCATGTAACGCCAAGTGACTCCTTGTTGAGCACTCTTAGATATTTTTTGTGTGAAAGCGCTGGTTTGTCAAAACTTTCAGAGCCAAATGGAAGAAATTCCCTCAGGGGTCAAATGGCCAAACCCCTTGGACATCAATCAGCAATGCAATCATTCTTCACTAATTACTTTCACTTTACCCCCCCCCCCCCCCCTCACTGCAGATCAGGTTGCTGTAGATGGCTGCCAGGGTACCCGTCAAGGGAATGACATAGAAGGGGAATATTGTTTATCTCTAATCAGCCTATATACATAGCAGTGTATATGGGCCATTCTACCGGATTGGTGCAAAGTCACGTCGGAAATATTTTGAATTTTTTTATGTTTTATTCCCAAAACTTTGTCCGTATGTATATTGTACCATATCTAAAGTACACATATCTAGTAAAAGAACAGTCAATTTTTATATTGTATTTTCAGAATGTGTTGGAATGTTTTTCCTATTCCAAAAATTGTCACTACCGAAACATCACATTTACTATAGTAAAAAAGTATTATTGTTGACCTGTTCAGATTGTGTTTCCTTCCCTTCTCTGAAGAGTATTTTTACAAATATTTCTTGAAGGTTTTCACAATGAAATCCATAAAAATTAAATTTTTACCAAATTTCAAGTTCAATTTATCTGTTTCGGTAGTGACTGCACTGTTTCGGTAGTGACTGCGCTGTTGGATGGATGTTAATTTCTCTCCCAAAATCTTCCTAAAGGTGCTCTGGGCCGCCCTTTAGTCCACACAACACATTTATTTAAAAATTATGGGATTGAAGTACTTACCATTTCATTTTGTCACTACCGGAATCATCTGGTCACTACCATATGTTTCGGTAGTGATTGTTTCGGTAGTGACAATTCTAGCTAACTTTAAGCATAAATAAAGAATTCTAGCAAGCACACGGCTTGCAAACAAATCTTTGAAGAGGTGTACACACATACAAACATAAGATTTTGCATGAAACCCCAAAAGGTTTACTTAATTGAAGAAAACATGGGTTTCGGTAGTGACAATTCTTAAGGTTACACGTCGATTTTCAGACTTTGGAACACATTTATATAAAAACTATGGGATTTAGCTACTTACCATTCAACCACGAGGGACAGGGATGCAGTGTCACTGCATGGTCAAAAATGCAGGGTCGTGGCTAAAACACAGGCTCAGCCAATGAACTAAAACTCTTGTGTTTCGGTAGTGACATGAAAACTAGGGACATGATTTTTTGAGTATAGTTAATTGATTTAAAAATTAAGCCCACAATAAATCTCATTATTCCAAGTTCTGTTTCAACCCAATCATAAAGATCTTTGAAATTAAATCATTGAAAAAAATCTAAAAAAAATTAGTTTAAAGGCATTGAAATTTAGATGTCACTGTTGGGGACAGCTACTTCCCAATAGAAAGTACCCTAAAAATGATGATTTTGTATATATTTAGCTTATCACTATCTCATTTAATGCATTGGGTTTATATAGACCATAAAATGTTCTTAGTAAATATCTATGCCTAAATTACCTAATTGTTTTGTAAATAGTTTTTATTGTTGAGGGACTGCATATTACACGAATTCGGTAGAATGGCCCATATACATTACCATTAGGATAGAGAAAGAGATAATCCATCATTATAAATTATCACTCCATATGCAGAGTAGTGAAAGCTGGGTAATTATTGTTTCCAATTCACAATAATCTTTTTCACCAGACATCACTAACCTACTCTATGTAAAGGCTCTCAAAAATATTAAGAATGGTGTCCATGTATGCCATGTTATGTCAGCCTTTCATTTCATGCCACAGTGCACCTGGTATAACTGATCACTACAAAAAAATATATTTTTGTGTAACCCTAATTATCATATTAATAGTAGCTTTCAGTTTTAGTGTTCTCATATGGCACTGTGTGTATAACTATGTGTAGATAATGTTTGCACTATTAATCATAGAATGATTTTAAATGTTTCTCTTTTCCCCTTTTTCTTGGTGGTAGTTGACAACATTCTGGGCATCATTAAAGGAATACAATTCCCAGACTTCACTTCCCCATTGATTCCCCCCTTCAGCGAGCAGCCCACCACAGACAGTGATTCTGTCCCTGGTAGTGGAGATATTGATTCCCCTGAAGCTGCTGCTGTCACAATTAGCCCAACATTAAGTTTTATCAATGGTAAGTACGAGATCACCATAAAACCAGACGATGCAGACACCCAAGAGGCGAGGGGAGACACGTTTGAGGAGGCAACTCCAGCAGAAAGAGTCCCAGGTGGAGAAGACGGCACCGAGACTGAAACCACAACTCCATTTGATTACGTAGTCGAAGTGAACACGGATGAGAGTGAGATATTTGGTGTTAGCACGGACTCGCCGACATCTTCTCCAGAAACAGTTCCAGCCAGCACAACATTGTCGGGCCCGGATGCAAGCCTAGAGACCACCGCAGTCTTGCATGATGCGCTTACTCCTGCCTCGAGCAGCTCGACCTCAGCCGAGGCTCTGGAAGGATCAGGGAGCCCTCCGGCAGTTGGCGCTGGGGCTCACCAGGAAGGCACCCCTGAAGAATCTCTCCCGCCATTCTCATCACGTAGCCCCATTACAGTGGCAACGGATGAAGCGGAGATCGCAGAGGTGGGCAAGACCACTGAGACCCCCAGAGTGCAGCACTCCACTGCAAGCCCAATCAGCACTGCTACTCACACGGCTGCAGGGGATCGTGGGAAACCAACAGACACAGAGGACTATGAGGGCTCCACCTCGACCGACGAGGATGGATCTGGAGGGGAAGGGTATCCCCCAGACGCAGATAAACGCCCAACCATGCCCCCCACTTCTACTATGGTCTCTCTTGGCCCTGTGGACAGAGCAGTGAATGCTGGTGAACCCAGCAGGCCCGATCAGACAGTCACAAGCTCTGGCTCCCCGTTAGCAGTGCCTGACATCGAGCTAACTGTGACGACCACAAAGGATGCCACTGTGGAGGAGGGTGCCTCTGGAGACCACCGGCCTGACGAGTCGGATCAAGATGTGGGCAGCGGTGATCCGCTGGTCAGTGAGGACAAGAAGGACACCACGACAGAAAGTCCTCTGGCTTTTCCAGCAACCATGTCTGAAGAAGGAGGCACAGGGGAGCACATCCAGAAGACATCTTCAGAGAGTCCTCTGTCTGTTCCAACAACCATGTCTGAAGAAGAAAGCTCAGGGGAGCACATCCAGAAGACATCTTCAGAGAGTCCTGTGTCTGTTCCAGCAACCATGACTGAAGAAGGAGGCTCAGTGGAGCACATCCAGAAGACATCTTCAGAAGAGTCCGCTGCTGCTCTGCCAACTCTGCTGCCTGCCCTGCTTCCTGAAGCTGGAGACGCAGATAAAGCTGTGACCAGAGACAGTGCTGCTACCAAGGACGACAAGGAGTCTGCTGAATACTCTACCCCATTGTCCCCCGTGACTGACTTTGCACAATTTGTTGTGAAATCCACAGAGTCCGGCCTCACAACACCCCCAACCGCCACTCTTTCCATTGCCGATGGCCTTAGGGCAGGACAAACCACAAGACCTGCTGTAATCTCTGAGGATGCTAGCCCAGAAACAAAGGCACCACAAATAATGGAAGAGACCAGTAAGCCTATCACTACAGGTCCATCCATCACAACCACAGTGAGCACAACCATCGTGACTGATTATGATGATGATGATGTGGATTATGAAGACGTGACTGGACCTGTTCTTGTAGAAGCTGCCCCACCTCCAGCCACCTGGACAACTGCAGAGCCTGAGACTGACACAGGCCATGTGGTCGAAGGACATTCTGTGGACCTTCCAGGTATTTACTATAAAGGCTCTTTTCGACACTAGTTTGTTCTGCCTTTTTTTTCTATCATACTTGGCCTGAAGCTTGGGCACCAATGTGTTGCATTTCTAATACAGATTTCTGTATTGGTGTTATAAAATCTATGTATTGTAGATTGCATGCATTATAAGTGTATTGGTTAACAACCAAATCATTATGAATAGTGTTGTGCACATCATTCCCTCCATTATCCTCCTCCATTATTTTCTCGTAATCTTATCTTTCAGCTCTTGTCCTTTGTCCTGAGAGTGACTGCCAAAATGGGGGCACCTGCTACTTGCAGGGAAAGGTCAAAACCTGCCTCTGTGCTCCAGGATTTGAGGGAGATCGTTGTGATAAAGGTATTGTATGAGGTTAATTTGCCCCTACTACTGATCACACCAGGTGACCTGCTGGGTTAGTGAAACACCAAGTAGCAGGAATGGAAGAAACATCAACATATATCAGCCATTGAAATGAGAAAGCGTGTAGAAAATCTGCCTTCAGCTTAGACAGACTGAGTCACTTGTTCTCTTAGGCCAGCTACCTTGCCTAAAAAAACAATCAATGAGAAATAGGACGTTAAGGAGCATCTTTTGAAATGTAGTTTGTTCTCACTATGTTTATTTTTCCTCTCGTATGATCCCTCTTTTGTTATATTGTGGTCTGCAGATCTTGATGAGTGCCAGTCAAACCCCTGTCTGAATGGAGCAACCTGTATAGATGGTCCAAACTCCTACAACTGTGTTTGCCTGCCCAGCTACACCGGACCCATCTGTGAACACGGTAAGGCCCTTTCAGGCACAGAGCTTGAATACAACCGCTGACCACGACCCCATCAATCCTTTTTTATTTACTTTATGACACAAATCAATCAGTCTCTAATTGATCTGTTAGAGCTGCTGGTGTTAATTACTACATACATTGACCTCTTACCTACGCAAGCATATTGGTGAACTCAGTGTACAGTGGATGGGCTCCTCCTAGTTTGCTGCTCATTTTTCACATATGTTTGGCATTAAGAGAGCAAAATGAACTGAGGCACCACGTGACTCCTGTATACTTTCCCATTCCTAATAATTAGCCTGTTTAACAAAGAACTCCACAGAGAGAGGGTCGACATAGGAACACCTCACAATAAAACCCCCAACATAACTGCAAGCCTGCCATCCTCCCCAAACAAACCCCCCTCAGTTCAGCAGACATCTGGCTAGCATGATGAACTCATGAGAGACTGGAGCGCTGAGGCATCCAGCCGAGCAGAGCAGAGCAGAGCCGGGGCCGGCATGGTGTGGAGCCAGAGGCAGAGCCAGAGCAGGACCAGGAGAGCGCCCAGTGAGCCTCACCGGAGCTTCTGGACTCTGTCATTCAGAAACCGTCACATGTTCTGAGGCCACTCTGTGAGCTCACTTGGCTGACTTCCCCAATGTCCATTGACGTGTCATTACACGACGGTGTAAGGGATTGCCAATGAGTGCGTTTCCCCCCTTTGTGTTTGTCTCGCTTGCTTGCATTCGCCTGTCTGCAACAAAGGCGTGCTTTGTTCCTCTATTTAGGTCAGGGCTTTGAGACATCTTCTAAACAAAACATGCCGCCGTCACATTAAAGAGCTATCAAAGAGCCGTGAGTTTTAGGGTGCCAAATCAATCATGAGAATAATAATGTGGCAGCCATTGTTTCTAAGGATTTTTATTCCAGGGAAACCTTTGTGTGGTTTGCTAAAGATAATAAATGTTGTGTGTAGTACATTGTCTCACTTAGAAAATCCTATCGGTAGGTAAGTTTAGTGTCTCACTACGGGAAGAGCAAAGTGACCATCCAAAGGCTAAACTGTGAGTTTGACCCCTGGCATGGCAAAGATGAGGTCATCCTTTCAAGACTTTTTTGCTCTCTCTCACTCTCTCTCTCTCTCTCTCTCTCTTACACTGCCTCTTTCTCCTAAAAATGTACACACAGACACATGCACATATTCACAGAATACACACGGTAACAGCTCTTTGTTGTTTCGCTAATAGGGTAAACAACTTGCACTATTAGTTCTCCAAGCCTGATTAAGTGAAGCTCTTGCATTTAGTGGCGTTAGCACGGGGCTGTTGCTGATTCTGGCTTGCCAGTGTGCAGCAGTTGGGTCGGGCTCTTCCTGGGGGTGAGGCCCCCAAGTGCTTCTGGGAACCCGATCACAACAAGCAAGGCCCCCACTGGGGAGCTGGGAGAGTCCAGCTGCAATAGATTTCTGCCTCGTTGTGTCAGACTTACAGACACCCCCTTTGGCTTTTGTGTCGTGGTGATCTGCCGAACAGGCACAGTTCAGTCACAGCTAAAGTCCTGCTTCCAGGACAAAAAGGTATGAGTGCCTCCCCTGTGACCGCTGTTGTTTGTAAAACATGACGGTAATTTGATTATAACCTGTGCCTCAGAGTGCAAGTGTCGTTTGGGGAATCTAGTGTCGGGATCGGATAACTAAGCTGCTGCTGAACACAGCCATGGCCAAGGAGAGTCTTTCTGGGTGTGCCACCTCAAATTGAGCCGTGTCACAAATATCGCAGCTGTGACTCAGCCATTCTTTTGAGGCACGTGTGCACACAGACGCACCCCAACAGAAACGCATGCGCACACACACACGCACACATCTGCTCTCTCATACTAGTTTGCCAGAGTCCTGAATGTAGGGGAAAACAGCCTATTATTGAGCAACTATGGACATTTTTGAGAGTGAATAATGGCTCTGCACTGAGTTTTAATCCTCATAATTATACAATAATATCTTCTCTCAGTGACAGGGCGTTTGGTGGAAAGGACTAAAGACCCCACTAGGACTCATAAGAATACAGCAAAAAAGCAATCATCCGTCAGTCAGATGTAGCATTGCCTCAGGCCGTCAACTCACAACACATAGTGGTTTTGATGCTGAGCGGGAAAACAAATCCTTTATTCCGTTTATTTATGTAATCAGTTTAATCAGCTTTTTCAATCATTTCCATCTACTTTTATCAGACGGATCTCCCCTTATGTCTGTTTTGGCTGGATCCTTGCACACTGGATGAAATGTGCTTCTAATCCTTTTAGATACAGCCTGTGTGCCATTTCCAAACACTCTGCCCTGGCAAGCTGTGCCCCATCAAGGACAGACTTCCTGTGAGATCAGATCTTCCAGTGCTTACCCTGGGGACGGGGGCTCTGAATTGCACCCTTCAGTTTCATTAGACCCTTTGTAAGATTTAGGGCAGCCATTGCTTGTCCCCCGTTGACCCTCACCACGCGGACCTTCACATGTTATTTCTGCCACAGCTCTGGCCCTTTGATGAGTTCTGGCATGAGGTTAATGTCAAGCCACCGTCAGACGTCTGACCTTGACCCGTGGGATTAAGCGAGAAAGTCTTGAATGGGCCTTGAAAGCCTGTATTACAAGTTCATTATCAATTACTTTTTGTTACTTTAGACGTACATTTTCCATGTCGTTTCCCATGTGGGTAGAGTTACACACGGCACTGAATTACATCGCTTGAGAGTTGTATGGTATTTTGGCAATGGGTCTATTTGTACTGAGGTACTCGATGGGTTTATATGTGGTAAAATATATCCACTGTAACAACCCCAGCACAAGAGGAGCCTATAACCCCTTTTTCAACAGCCAAATGTAAAGCATTGCTGTGAGCTATACATTTTAGCCCATTTATTCAGCTTCAGTCATAAAGAAGTTTCTTCTGCCCGGCGGGGGGCTCAGAGACCACCATTGTGTGCTCTTGCGACCCCATTGTTAGAGCTGCACTCACCACGGGTGGAAGGCTTGGTGATGTTGTTGATGACCATCATTGTAGGGCATAAAATAGAAGTCTTCCCCATTTGGATTGCCTAATTGCTGGTGGAGGCTTGGACAGAGGGCTGCTGTGCCCCGCTGTTGCCTGCACCAGTTACATATTATGACAGATCTGAAAGACAGACTTGTTCATCAGCCAAGCTGAACCTAAGAGCACTACCAAAGAGAACTGTATGTCATCTCCTTTCACGAAGTACTGTGAAAAAAAAATCACAATCCACTACAGGCATGTTTAAAAAACTATTTTCATGTTAATTATGTTTGAACCCTTCCCCCCTATACTTTTCCCAGATGCTTTTGTGTTACACTGAAAATGTGTTCCATTGAAAATGCACGTCTGACACCGCCTCTGATTTGTACTGTCCTCTTTGTGTCCATGCTGTGAACAGACACAGAGACGTGTGACTACGGCTGGCACAAGTTCCAGAGTCACTGCTACAAGTACTTCAGCCACCGGCGCACGTGGGACGCGGCCGAGAGGGAGTGTCGCCTGCAGGGGGCGCACCTGACCAGCGTCTTGTCCTACGAGGAGCAGCTCTTTGTCAACCGTAAGCAGACAGCTCTGAAACATTATTCAAAATATTACAGCATAAGACATTTCTATTTCCTGTTTACAGCTGTTGAGAAATGTAATTTATACCAAGTATTTTGTTGTCTGCTGCCAACCCCCTGCCTGTGAAAGAAAAAAACTCCCAAATCCTGTTAAACATAAACATCGTGGGTAATGCAAATGTACTCTCCTCTGTGCATGCTCTGGGTTGTGCCTGCAGGACTAATCACCATAATCACAGTAGTTTTAGGGGATTAGTAAAAACAGAGTCTTGGAGAGTAGAAACGGCTTCCTAATCGCCTGTTTTCTGGAGCAGGGGACCTGATTTATGCTCATAAAAATGTCTGCTTGTTTTCATTATTGGAGCTGAAAGCCTAATAAGGTAGAGGAATGACTGCTTGATTTTTTGTTGTTGTTGCTGGCTTCAGGTTTGGGGCATGACTACCAGTGGATTGGCCTGAATGATAAGATGTTTGAGCAGGACTTCCGCTGGACGGATGGCAAGCCCATGGTAAAGATCATCTCCACAAGTTTTCACCATGACAGTACTCAGAGCACAGAATGTGATTTAATAAGGGCACACCCTCACACAGTGTGACCTACATTCTCTAATAACTTAAGTCATTGCTGATCATGTACCATACTCTTTTCTCTGTACACCTACTCTTTTCTCTGTACTCGTCCTCTGTCGTGAGGCCACTTCTTTCCCACGTTGGAGCACACAACCAAAATGAGATGGGAATCAGAGCTCCTAACCAGTAACAGCTTCTTTAAAAAGCCACATTTGCCAAATCTGGGCCTTATCTAAAGCTGGAAGATAAATATTTGCCCAGACTCCTTGGTGCACTGCCACAGGAGAGCGCTGTAATGCTTCGCCCTCTTGCCAGCTGTGTCTTTCTCACGATGTTTTGGCACAACTACAGTGACCGTGGTAACAGTAAGTAACAGATATATGTAAGTGCCCTAGGTTGTGTTGCTCTGAATTTAGCTGGCCCTTTTTCTAGTCAGTGATCTAAACAGGTCTTATCAGACTCATCAACGGGGTTCGGAGTGTGTATATAGTAGTTCATTTCTATTCAATAATTTATACATTTTTGCTGCAGCAACAATTGCAGCTTGACAGTTCTCCAGTGTTTTGCCACAAAACACATCTTTACAACGCCCATACATGCATAAATCAATCAGATCTTTAGAGAAAACGAACTAAGAAGGTATTATCTTCGTGCACACCTTCAAACTGAGAAAGCAACAAGATTTTGGTGCATAGCATTTAAGAAACACAGAATTTCCCCCATTTCCCCTAAGAGGGAAACTCCCCTGTAATTCTGCCAGATGTTGACCAGTAACCAAAAGAGAATAATGACTACATAATGGTAACAGCGCCCTCATGTGTTCTAAAAATAGACTGCAGAAGCACGTCATTTTTCTGCAGCAAATACGTTTTTTTGCCATTCCTGGTGCCTTTCTTTTCCAAGGACAAGGAAAATGAGTGTAATTGGCTTAATATGGGTGATTGTGTAGTGTAGTGCTCCCAAAGCTATCCCTTCATAGGAAGAGCTGTGCAATATATGGAAACATCTGAAGCCTTCAGTACCTTGCATCTTAAAGTATCATAGGCAGTAGGTACTGCACATTTAGAGATGTAGCCTGCTTTAAGCGCAGATGCTGAATGTACACAACGCTGTACTGGTAGCTATTTACCTAACTCCAGATTTGTGATCAACTTGATAAATGACTGGATAGGAATGCATCTTCAAACAGTTGCTGCCAAAGTTATATATATATGTGTGCAGACAGTTTAAAACAATCTATTTGTATCTTCTTCTCCCATCAGCAATTTGAGAACTGGAGGCAGGGTCAGCCAGACAGCTTCTTCTCCACAGGAGAGGACTGTGTGGTCATGATTTGGCACGAGGACGGCCAGTGGAACGATGTTCCTTGCAACTATCACCTCACCTTCACCTGCAAAAAGGGCACAGGTGAGACCAGGCACACTGCCCACTTATTTCCATCTCCTTAGGGACAGGTGAAGTGAAATAGGCACTATCTCCTCAGGGACAGGTGAAGTGAAATAGGCACTATCTCCTCAGGGACAGGTGAAGTGAAATAGGCACTATCTCCTCAGGGACAGGTGAAGTGAAATAGGTTGTGCATGAGTAACCATCTCCTTCTCCCTCCTCCCCACATCAGTGGCCTGCGGGCAGCCGCCCGTCGTGAAGGACGCGCGGGTGTTCGGCAGTATGAAGGGGCGCTATGAGATCAACTCCCTGGTGCGCTACCACTGCAAGGACGGCTTCATCCAGAGGCACGTGCCCACCATCAGGTGTCGGGCGGACGGTCGCTGGGACACTCCTAAGGTCACCTGCTTGAGCCGTAAGTGTTTCTCAAATCTGGCTAACATGAAGTGTGTCCATTCAGGTAGCAGCCCACGCTAGTATGGATCAGCACATGGTCCACCCCAGAGGAAGCTGCTGTGCATGTATATTTAGCAGTCCACCGTAGTATAAGGTCCATCCGACAAATCCAAAAAAGTCTTAAGTCTAAGCAAAATATTCGAATTGATGAATTATGCACATTGTGGTGTCACAGTTTTTTGTTTATGGGAGCAGGCTATTTTTTTTGGCACCCTTGTGAGTATCGGTGAATATAAATCAAGTTTGTTGTACCAGTCCTGCTCTTCACAACGGCCCTCTCCATACTGTCACTTTCTCCTCAGCTTCCACATACAATCAGGCCGTGTCACAGAAATACCAGTACAGCAACTTCCTCAAGAGCGGCAAGAAGCCTCTCAGCGACTCCTTCAGGCAACGCCACCGCTGGAGCCCCCAGGAGAGCAAGACGCGGCGCTGATCCCTCACCATGCTCACGGAACCGGAAGAGAACACCAGAACGTGCCTTCATCACACCTACACAGAACCAGTCCCGCAGACAGACACGGACACACCCCAATAATTACCTTTTATGAATGTTTCAGAGTATTTTGATGCCATTGTGCAGACATCATCGGTCTGAGGGAGCTGGGACAACAAAGCCACCACCAGCTTACCACTGAAATGTAGTTACTGTTGTTTGACTATGCAATAATACGTACTCTGTGTTTTATATAGGGGTAGGAATACACCCCATGGGAATCAAATGCATAGAGTTGTAAAGAACGTGAAACTTGTAAATAGGCTATCGCGCTTATTGTAAGTCCATTCAGTTTACATGTAGAGCTAGAGAGGAAATGGAGTTTTTGTTGGCCTTATGGCCTGTTCCTTAGTTCGAGTTCCCTAATCAGTCCAACATTTTAGCTGACACTCGTGACTCTCTCTCCGAGGTTGCGGGTCATGGTGTGTGTGTGTATGTGTGTGTGTGTGTGTGTGTGTGTGTGGGTGGGGGGGTGGCAGACACTGAATAGAGGGAGGAATGTAGATCATAGGAAATGACTGTACGGACGTGACTGTCTATATAGTAAGAGTCTCCTCCACAAACCCAGAGCAAGGGCAGCCTCTCCACTGAGAATGTCACAAGGTCACAAGGACGCTTTAGGCCTCCTGAGGAGGTTTTGGAGGACAAGAGGACTGTATCACAAGTGTCACTTTGGTCATTCTTTTTTTATCAAGGTCAAAGTAATATTTACATTAATTATTCTCCAGTATTTACAAACGTATGACACCCCAAACCATGTGATAAATGAGGGGGTTGATTATATAGATAACCATTCTTTTTTAATGAATGTTATTACTGTCAAACAATGCTGTATGTGTGATTGCTTCAGCCAGAGATATTTCCCACCAGATAAAAGACAAACATTTACACAAGACCATATATGTTTAATTTATTGCAAATGTTACTTATAACAATGAACTGTGAGATTTGAATAAAAGTCAAAAGAAATATTATTAAATAAATGGATGTATTCCAGATTCGTAATCATAGCTTTTATTGGAGATACAGTTAAAATGTTTGTTCTACTCTTTTTAAATGTGCCTAATGTGACCCGAAAGGCTTGAATAAGCTTGTTTAGTTGAACAGCCGGGGCGACGTTATACAGAATCTCTCTTCTGATGTTCAGTCTTTAACCAGTAAGAAACTGAAAGACACTGAAAATGTGTATGTTTTTACCTGGGTTTAGTTATGGATCTGTTCCTGCATCTTGCTAGAGTGTAATCTGTGGCTAAATGTATATTTTGGTATATTTCTTTGCATTGATCACCCATACAATTAGCTATAGAACCCTGAGAGCCTTGCCTCTTAGCCATGCCAATAAAGCTAGTCAGCTGGTATTTCTTAACAATTTCTTGTTTTCCTGCTAGGCGAACAAACAGCATGGCTTTCAAAAAGAGAAAAATGACATAAAGCATGTTAAATTGGAGCCCCATAGTATCACACTGCATTTTGCTGTGGTATAATATCCACAACTCACGGCTCCATGTTCCATTGTTATTGGGCACATTTGGCCTGTTTCATCATTTTATACTTACTTTAGTCATTTGTGTTTAGCGTTTTGTTAGCTTAACACTAGACAAGATTTCAAATGTGTTGTGCTGGTGGCAACAGATCTCTATACATCACATTTTATCATATACAGTACTGTGCAAAAGTTTTAGGCAGGTGTGAAAAAATGCTATGAACTAAGTATGCTTTGAAAAATGTTAACAATAAATGTTTATTTTTTATCCATTTACATGGTAAGACTGAGCACAACAACAAGACACAACTTAGTTATACTGCATCAGCAGGGTCTCTCCCAGACAAAGATTTCAAAGCAGACAGGGGTTTCAAAATGTGCAGTTCAAGCTCTTTTGAAGAAGATGTTGAGGATCGTAGACGCAGTGGTCAGCCAAGGAAACTTAATGCAGCTGATGAAAAACACATCAAGCTTATTTACCTTTGAAATCGGAAGATTTCAAGCAGTGGCATCAGCTCAGAACTTGCAGAAACCAGTGGTACCCAGGTACAGACATTTACTGTCCGGGGAAGTCTGGCTAGAAGTGGTCTTCATGGAAGAGTTGCAGCCAAAAAGCTCTACCCCGACAAGGAAACAAGGCCAAGTGACTGAACTAAGCACGAAAACATAGAAACTGGGGTGCAGAAACATGGCAGAAGGTGCTCTGGACTGATAAGTCAAAATTAGAAATATTTGGCTGTAGAAGAAGGCAGTTTGTTCGCCGAAGGGCTGGAGAGAGGTACAATAATGAGTGTCTGCAGGCAACAGGGAAGCATGGAAGAGGTTCCTTTCCAGTTTGGGGCTGCATTTCTGCAAGTGGAGTTGGAGATTTGGTCAGGATGAATGGTGTCCTCAATGCTGAGAAATACAGGCAGATACTAATCCACCATGCAATACCATCAGGGAGGCGTATGATTGGCTACAAATGTATTCTGCAGCAGGAACATAACCCCAAACATACAGCCAATGTCAATAACAACTATCTTCAGCTTAAAGAAGAACAGAAAGTCCTGCAAGTGATGGTATGACCCCCACAGAGCCCTGATCTCTACATCATCGAGTCTGTCTGGGTTTACATGAAGAGACAGAAGAATTTTAGGAAGCCTACATCCACAGAAGATCTGTGGTTAGTTCTCCAAGATGTTTGGAACAATTTACCAGCCGAGTTCCTTCAAAAACTGCGCAAGTGTATCTGGAAGAATTGATGCTATTTTGAAGGCAAAGGGTGGTCACACCAAATAATGATTTAATTTAGAATTTTCTTCTGTTCCTTCACTGCATTTTGTTAATTTATGAAGAATTGATGAAAATAAACTGTTAACACTTCCATTTTTGAAAGCATTCTTAGTTTACAGCGTTTTTTCACAGCTGCCTAAAACTTTTGCACAGTACTGTACCTAAACGAATCAGCCAAGCAACAGTGGAATAGAATAGCATTCTCAAAAGTCTAGGCCTAATGACCCACTGGTTTGTCACTGAAAACAAAAACAGGTTGGCATGGGTGATGAGGTTCTACTTAGCAGCCATAGAAAAAATGGAAAGTAGGCTTCACTTAAGCTATACACTTCACTTCAACTATAAGTAAATGTGCAGCGAATGCATATCTGGATCTCTAAAAACTACTTACTCAGCCACTGAGATTTCAAAAGAAGAAGATGAGTGCTTTTGAAAAGGGGAATACTTACAGTGTTCTACTGAACAGTTCTCATGTACGTGCATACTGTGGAGTCATGTGTGAACAGGTCAAAGCATATAGGCATCACAGTCGTGTATCTTCTGGACATCCAAACACAGCAGTTTCACAGTGAATAAAACAGTAGAACAGATACAGAAATGATTAGTACTGAATAGAGACCTTTGTCTCTTTTCAATTGAACCTGGCTTAATTTAGTCATTTAGATACTTTGTGTAACATTTCATTGCTTTGTTTGGTGGTTCATGAAGAATCAGAAATAAGCAAGGTCACATTCAGACTGTACAAATACCCTACACAACAGGAACAGTTGTCCATTCAGCACATTAAGAAGAACTCACTTAACAGAAAGGTCCTTGAGCATTTGGGCAGTTGGTTATCACTTCATAAAGTCATGGCCAAATCTCAACCTGAAGACAAACAGGTAAACAACAGCAGAATCTCTTGGTTAGCTTAAAATATCTCCAAACAATACAGTGTGTTTTAGTAAAATGTTATACGACCTCACAAATCCACAACTTCTACACTACAGCATCCCATATGTCAGATCAGGAGAGAGAGGGCTAACTACATACTCAGTGGCCTCATGAGCCAATTACTGATAGCATTACATTTTTAAAACAAACACTCTTAAAAGATGAACTCTGTGGACGCAGTAAGCTGTGCTTCAGGTTGTGCACTCTCACCCTCCTTCTCTCTGTTCCACAGGGGAGTGAGTTTGTGGGGTAACGGTGGCCAGCAGGTACAGTTAGTGCAGTGAGTAAACCTCTCTTCCCGACACCTTAAGACACGTGCCAGTGACAGACACTAGCATTCTTGGGTTTTAGCCATCCTGCTAGTACATCTGGCCCTCTCCCATGTCTGGGATTCAGGTTGAGTCCAATGTGGGACTCTGTGTTTCAGTATTTTAACGAATGTTAGGACAAATGTTGCTAAACATTTTCAGATGTGCCAAATGAAAAAGTTCTCAAGAGATCAGATGGGCCTATTTCTTTTTATTACACATCCTTTGATATGAGCACATAATCAGTGATGTAACCTCGGGTCATCAGGTCATCAGGTCATCAAGTCTTTCAATATCAGACATTCTTTCTAATCGCAGAATCTAAATGAAAATGTTGCATTATCATTTTATTAATACATAAAGAAATATGGTAGTATTGTTTTGAGAAATGCTACCACGACTCGTTCACTACTTGTATCACATTCCCTTCTGCTTCACTGGCCCTGATCTCTAACTATGATCAGGCAGCCTACAGAGAGGAGGGGAGACACTCTTCACAGGAGCACAAAGAAAGCCTCTCCCTCACCTTATCAGCAGGACAAAGGAATTGACTGTAGGGCACAGGAGGTCTGGCAAGTGCCCCTGGCCCTCTCACTGTGATTGGATTAGTCGTAGAAAGGGGATTGCACTTTTTCGGCTCCTAGGTGTCCACATCTCATATGACCAGTGCAGATCGCAGTAGATGTGAGAAACTGTCAACAATACATCTTCTAACCTCAGGCATTTTAGGAGGTCTGTAGTGAGCACCAGGGTTTCGTAGTGCATCTTAAGCTCCTGATATGGGGAATTCTCTATCGCAAAGCTTTACAGAAGGTAATGCAAACAGCCCTAAGGCTACATAGGTAGTAAAACCTCTGTCCTGTCCAGAGAACTTGAAGACATGATGCTTAACAGGAGCCTAGAGTGACATTAAGAGCCACAGCCTACTCTCACTGGTGTCTTCCAGCATGTTGGATTCTGCTGTGCAGATAAATTAGCCTCGTTACAGGCAACCTCTCACATTCTCAGATTAAACCCAAATGGAGGCGTCAGTCACAGCGTGAGTTATGTGCTCCACTCTGTGCAACATTTAACAGGCGAATAGTGACATAAACCACACATTATCTCAACTTTCTTACGTAATTCATTTTGCCATTTCGCCATTTTTGTTGTACATTGTGCTTACACTCCTTTCGTGTACATTCTTATCTTTGTGGTTTTAAATTGAATACAACAAAATAAATAATGAATAATTAAGGGGGTTTCCAAATATTATTTTTAATTAGAATATAATTTTGAAAGGCAACCACAGTGAATCTTAGTTCTAGCGATCAATTCAGAACTCACAATCCAAACTATAACTATGGATGTATATATCCTATAGTAATTGGGCCTTTAGGCTAATAAATGCATGGCTTTGAATGCACTATATCACATTTCTTTGCTGTTGGTAAATATATGAGAAAGTTAGCTGTTTACCAGCCATGGTCTAGCAAATATGCACCCCCTTCAGCCTTAGTTCCTCCCCCTTGAGCCTTAGTTCCTCCCCATTCAGCCTCAGTCCCTCCCATTCAGTCCCCTCATGTCTGATGCACCATCACTGGCTCTGGTCTGGATCTGACGCCGCCATCAGAGGCACTGCCACTAGAACTTTCAACAGAATTACAGAGTGTATACCGTATACGACCAAACTTCAGCATGGATGCCTCATTTTATCTAATAGTGATGGTCATTTTATCAACATTTCATACCTTGCAGCTAAGACACCTGTATACATGCTAATCTGTTTAGCCTCTGCCATGGTGTTGGTTCCACTCATTTCATTGGATTCACTGTTGTCCATTGAAAATGAATTATAACCAACTTTAGCACAAACTGTATCAACAACAGATGACACAAATCGAAAGGTTTATTCCCAGAATTCATGTTAGAGGATACTAACTCCATGGTGGCTTATATTCCTGTCATAAGTAATTGTCACAGGTTTTAGTCAGCTTACTAACACTTTAAAGATGCGACTGTAAGATGTTATCCTTTTCTTTTGTTGCTTCACTTCAGAGAGTCAAAGAAACAGGGACGCTTGAGAGTGACTCAGAAATTAGGTTTTTATTGTTCTTTTAAGCTTCAATAACCAACAAGGCTTTGATGCATCATGCTCACAATGAAATATGCCAATTGATATGTGTGTGTGTGTGTGTGTGTGTGTGCGTGTGTATGTGTGTATGTGTGTATGTGTGTGTGTGTTTTTATGTGCTACCTTTACCTGCAAGGTCTGTTCATACAACTGGTGTGAAATATAGGGAAATCTGTCTATTATCTTTGCTAAAACTGTACTGTAGCTGTGCTATCGCCATAGTTCTGCTTGTGTTGGGTTGGTGGTACATGTCATCTGTAATCTGCTTGCTTTAATTCTTTTTTTTTTTTTTTAAGGGGACATCACACACAACAATACTCTATACCTGAGCAAAATCTGTGTACGGACAATGTAACAAGCACTTGACCATGAAAGTCATTCTTTACAAACTTGCATTTGAAATTGCTTTTAAAAAGGGAGAAGTATGTTTCAATTTGGCAATGTAGAATGTCATGTATCCAGATGGCTGACACAATACACTTGACAATTGGCCAAGAAACCAAATGTACATTATCTATTGAAATGTAGTGGATATTTAACAGGATTTCTGATTTGTGTTGTATTTACCTAAGGTCTACTGATAAGTCATCACAAGTAATCTCTCTACTCGTTAGGATTGTCCCTACATGATTTATTTTACACAGTACTGTGAGTGCTGCCACAATAATGTGATCTTCACCCCTATAAATGTGATGTCGAGCATAACAAGGATCAGTACTCTCATTCATTGCATTGTTTTTTTTTTACTACGGCTGAAAGTTCACTAAAGGCTGAAGCACTCAAGCAAGAGCAGAGTCATTGACAGGCAAACTGAAAAATAAGACCTTCTCAGTGTTTTGGGTGCAGTATATGTGCTTCCACCTGTTGATACGGCAACCCGGAGAGGACATAGCATCTCTTTAAGTAAGCTAGGTTGTGCATAAGCTCTACAGCAACGAGCTCTCTAGTTTTGATCATGACAGAATCTTTTTTGGCGGTGGCGGCATGTACAGATGTGAATCAAAAGGAAAAAGACAAAGTAGAAATAAAAAAAGAAGATACTGGCTTTCGAACAATATGAAACAGTAGGACTGGTGCTTCTGCTGCAACTTGCACATTTCTATCTTTGCATCCTGGATAACATAGATCCTCAGATTCCTCATTGGTTTTAGTTCAATGCTTTCAGTTCATTGTTTACTGTGGGACAAATTTTGGCAGAGGAAGTATAAACTGCAGGGGTCAAGAATGTTGTAAAATAATAAATGAGGAAAACAGTAGGAGGGATTAAATGATATCATCAACAGGTCTATTAAATTATTACTAAACAGAAACATTATAAAGGCTGACATTCTATATAGTAATATCAAATGTAATCAAAACTTCAAATAAGTTCTAAATAGTACAACATTTTTTTTTACAACATGGCTGATGTAAGGCTGACAGTTTGGTCCACACACTCATGTCTGTAATACAACAAAATACACAAAGATAAGGTCAAAAAACGTCATTTGTAATAGCACCCTGTTATGATGGTAAAAGAAAGAAACTGTTTTGTGCTATGCTTTCATGCTTTAAGAATAGCATCCCATTGTTGCACCATATTTCCTTTTGCTCCTGTGATCTCTTTGGATGTTGGGTCAATTTAAATAAAGCTAAATAAGTGCCCAAGTACCAGTCCAATATTGAGAAGTTATACTGTTTCACCAGTCCATGGACTTCCCTCAGGCAATTGGATTACCACTGTGTCATGGCCTGTTTTTCACAAATGTTCCTGACCACCTCTCCCCTTGACCAATGGTGTAGAATTAAATAAAACATAATAATAGAAGAATTACACTGAAGTGAAATACATTTTTTTTTAAAAGGTAATACTGTATGAAATGTAATCACCCATCCCTACTGCATCCATTCTTTTACAGTATTTAAAACAAAAATAGAATCACAGTTTCAATGCATTCCTAGTAGCAACTCCTCTGGCATGATATCACTATCTCTCACTCTCTCTCTCTCTCTCTCCATTTTCAATAACCATTGCTTGCTTCTCGATGGTTTGGTTGTTCACGGCTGCTCCCTCCCTTCATAACCTCTCGCCCCTCAGTTGTGGCCCTTGAAGCAGTAGGCGCCGTAGAGCTTGTGCTTGCGGTCGGGGTAGCCAGAGAAGCGCACGCTAGCCTCGTCCGGGCTGCAGCGGCGGCGGGGGCGGCTAATGGGGTAGCGCACGCTCCCGTCCGCCAGCCAACCCGCGTCGCAGCGGTCGTAGCCCAGAAGCTTCCACGCGCTGTACATCTGGCCCACCTTAGCGAGCTGGGCACCGTCGCGCTGGCACGCTTGCACGGCCTCATCGTACGTCAGCTTGCCAGGGCGTATCAGGTAGTAGAATTGACCTGTGCAGGTACAGAGGTGAAAACAAATCTGTTTATTTGAGGGATTCGATGAAGCTATTCACCTGTTGAATCTTACAGGGCCATTTGCCTGTGAGAAAGTATAACTAGACTATTTACTTGTTTGCCATATTACAGATGTGACTATAATGGCTTTAAGGGCTTCTTTCAGGCAAAGTGCTTAATAATTATGAGTTTGACACCCAGCAAAAAAGTATGAAGGTAAAGGGGGATGAATCTCCTATACTTTTTATTCCATAAAATTAAAGCTGAAATAATTATTTTAGTTTTGTTATTAAAGCACAAAACAATAATTCTGAGTTGGTGTTTCCCAATAAATCGAAACATACAATGCATACTAATTTTGTAGTTATACCAAAAACACAACTTTAAAATTGAAATACTCAGAGACTCTTGAGGCCTCTCGGTATTATGAGGCGCAAAATGAAATACAAATTTTGGCCGACCTCCCGCCCAACACCTCCATCTCCTCTGGGATAAACCCCTCCATTCACAACCAGAAATGTGTTGTTTGCTCTACTGCCGAACAATTACTGAGTTCTGTGTGAACATTAATAAGGTATGGTTGAATCATTATGATTGGCTGATAAAGCATTACTTTATTGCCACATCCACTAATAACTCATGTCTGCTTCATTGTGTCCTGCTTTGTGCCGATGGGATGAGCAAATATAGGCATCTCTTGCTATATTCTAACTGTGCGGATGCTGATATGCAAAGCCCGTTCATGGTGCTTGTTGCCCTATGAAATAAGGGTCATAGGTCCAATGGAATCAGCGTAGTCTACTCTACCAACAACATGTGAAAGTATGTTTGTTTAATACATATCCCAAACTATTTCCATTAATGTATCACTCAACGAATGCATTTTCAAGGCGTTCCTGCAGCACATAGCTGGTCTTTAGGGCCACTAATTAGCAGAACAATAATGACATTATGGGCACCCACGGCTTTCTGCTCATAAATCTTGGAATGAATTATTGATGGCCTATTGTTACAAATTACATTTCCTTTTAAAATGGGAGGAGGATTATTAACCAGTTGACCAACCATTGAAGTTTGATGAGAAACAGAAGACGTCGTAGCGGTTCTTGTCTTTGTCACGTTTCCCATAAGTCCTCACTCCTGGCACAGTGTTCTTGCCCCCACAGGGCTCTCTGGGTTTGGTGATGGGGTACTGTACGGACCCATCGCTCAGCCACCCCGCGTTACACCAGTCCAGACCTCCTCTCCAGGCGTCATACAGCTGGTCGAACGAGGCTACCACAGCATCCTGATCCTGACAAGCCTTTTCTGCGTCATGGAAGTTCAGATTGTACCTACCCAGCCGTGGGAAATATGGGAACACCACACCTGTGCACCACAGAAAAAAGCACATCCACATTAGAAAATAGTTCTTTATATATTTTCCAGCTATCCCATTTTTGATCCTTATTACTGAATATAAAATATTCTCCTGTGATGACCGACTAAATGCGGAAACTATATTGCTTTTTCATGGATTACACAATACACCGTAGGTGGAATGCAAGGAATGTAGCCGTAGAGAACCCCTTGAGGATTGCAACCTAATCATTCCTCTGTGACAGCTCTCACAGGCCCTGGCGTCCACTCTAAATTTAGCTGATACATTATGCTGCAGTACAAGGGCAGACTGTTAAATAGTGTTTACAAGGAAAACACTAACTGCGTTCATGACACTACCTTTTTACAACCTGGTGGCTCGATGCCATGCTCTGAATTATAGATGATACTGTGCTTGCTTAATTTGACTGGGAGGTCTCCATCATAAGCATTAAATCGAGAGCCAAAATGGATGTTGGTGCCTCTCATTTCAAGCTCATTTATTAATTAACAGCAATAGTGGGCAGAGGGAAGGAAAATGCACATGACTGCATTAGAGGTCCAACTATTTTGGTATTTTCCAGTACCGCACACTATTAAGGTGACTGTCTACTGCCCGTGAAGACTTGGGGTCCTCTGCACCTGACTTTGGGCCACTGGTAAAATGGGATAAAAATTAGACTTAGCAGCTGCTTTGATTCAATTATTCACAATTGGTTATTTCAGAGCCTTTGAAGATGTGAATACATATTTACACTTTTGCTTGAGCCCAGATCTACCAATATAGTAAAATGGCTTGAGCTATCTCCAGTATAATGCAACAAAAAGCAGGTGCTGACCTTGTAGGTCGAGGGAGACCACTACAGTGCCATCTTCTAGCCCATCAATGACTTCACACTTGTATCTCCCATAATCCTCCAGGGTGATGTCATTAATGACCAGAGAGGCATCGCTGTCACCATCTCCCTGAAGATGCACTCGTCCGTGGAACCTCCCGTAGCTCCTTTTGTGGTAACCCATGGCGACGAAGACGTCGACCTCTTTCAGGTAGTCTGAGGTGAGCTTAGTCCATTTGATCCTCAGCTTGGGGTTTGGGCCAGAGTTGGGGTCCCGCTGGAACCTGCACGGCAGTGTTGCATTGCCCCCTCGACGAGAGATGACCTTGGCTTGGTCTGTCACCACTGAGAGCTTTGGGCCATTTTCTAAAAGACAAAAGTAGTCACAGAGGATAACCTATTATGAACTCAAAATGATCAAGACCCAAACAAACATGTTTAGAAAAGCACAAGACATGAGGAGTTTTCTGTCCGTATGCTTCCTCGGGGGAGGACCACTTTCATTAGTTCAAATCTGTGTTGTCTTCAGATGTCACCACTCTATACCTCTACATTCTCAACACAAAGGGGGGCGATCCTTGTTGTTTCTTTTTATCTCCGGCTAACCACAGGAACATTGCTAGGTCCATGTGTATGCTACTGATAACATTTCACTGTACATTAATGTGAAGTAATACATCTAAGACCGTGAAAGTCATCCAGTCCAGATGTTACAGTCCTAATCAGATTTATCATGATTTAAGTGAGATGTTCTCAGAGTTACAACATTTTCTCACATTTAAATATGCGTCATTGTCCAAATCTAAACCCTCCTTCATGCACTGCAATTCTGTCTGGTGAAATCCAGAGTCTCCAGGCAATTTGGAAAACTGAGCTTTTAGAAGAGAATCCATCACAGGCCAAATGTGGGATTGAATGAATCATCATGTTTTGTGAACAATCTGAAAAGCTGAACCTCCTCTGCATATTTCACATGTCTCCTTATTATGCCGTGGCAAGTGACAGGCTGTAGGTGTTGCTGCCTTTGATGAGATTTGAGTGTTAAGCGCATCGGCAACCGGCCCTATTTTACATTTAATGATTTAAATAGGACTCACCAGTTCCCGAGTACCAATTTTTTTGAAGCCTCTACTATTATGATGTTAGGATGACAGGGTCACAGCTACCTCCATGCTCAAGGCTATTATGATGTTAGGATGACAGGGTCACAGCTACCTCCATGCTCAAGGCTATTATGATGTTAGGATGACAGGGTCACAGCTACCTCCATGCTCAAGGCTATTATGATGTTAGGATGACTACAGGGTCACAGCTACCTCCATGCTCAAGGCTATTATGATGTTAGGATGACAGGGTCACAGCTACCTCAATGCTCAAGGCTATTATGATGTTAGGATGACAGGGTCACAGCTACCTCCATGCTCAAGGCTATTATGATGTTAGGATGACAGGGTCACAGCTACCTCCATGCTCAAGGCTATTCCATTGAGTCAACCCAATTTCAAATTCCATAAACACATTTTTGTGGATCAACCAATTTTATTTTAAAGCATACTTGTCAATAATTAAAATTTGCCATTTCCTTCAAGCGTGAGGTTTAAAGCAAAGTAAACTGTAATAAGTAACATATGTAAGAAATTGCATTCTAGCTGGAACTATTAGTCTACCCATGATAGATAAACTGACAATAGAGAGCTCAGTCAGGGGATACATGGGGTATTTCAGCCCCCACGACAATAGGCTAATTAGCTAACTAACTCTGGGGAACCCAACACATTCCCTTTCCACAGACTTAGGGATGACAGTCACTTTGACATGTGATATCTTAATTGTAGGCCTTTTAACCAGTAAGTGTCTTCTGTGTTTTCACATCCAGGTGCCATTAAAAGAGGGGAACATTCTATACAATGGTCCTTCAAAGGGTAAACTTCAGATGGGGTCAAATGAGAGGAAGGGTTTGTTTTTGTCCCTACACCATCTAAAACACAAGCTATGACAGTTATTTGTTTCTGGTTCCTGCCATTTTGCTAGATTAGTCACCTCACCTTGAGCCCCCCCCCCCCCCCCCCCCCCACATAATGACATATTAACATACGGTTTGGATTTGTTCTGGTATCTCTTACACACACATGCATGACACAGGCCTGAACAATCCATTAGTCATGCCTGACTGGACCCCCACTAAAATTAAAGTGTGAACTATGAGAAACCAATTTGGCAAAGTGAGGACAGAATGCGAGACCAATCAAGAACAACAACATCCTAGGCCTGCAACTAATTTCAACAACCAAGGGCTGGCCCTGTTCATTCAACGACTGCCTCAAGGGACTTATCTGCTTCTTATAAAGGTCATTCAGCAATGAAACAAGGTAAAAGAAACATTTCTGTTACAAAAACACGACGGTTTGAGGAATGCTTAACATACTGTATATACCATAAAATGTTTCATTCACTTTACGGCATGACTTTTGCTGATAAAGCACATAGTGCAGATGCCTTCATCATCTTTCTTGCAGCTCTACAGCAGTAAGGCTTAAATAGTACAATCCTGGACACGGTCTCCAAACACTGAGTACTGCAGATGCCCCAATAACATGCATCACTGACTTCCACAAAATGGCATAGTGGCATTGGCCTGATGCAGTTTTCAATGAGCACAGCTGAAGTCCCAACTAACTTTATACGTACCATAAATGTTACCATCCATTACAGGGAATCAAATAGATATTTCCCACAATGTATTCATGTGTGTAGCTAAGACGACACTTATTATCCCACGGCCATCCCTGGGTAAATTTAGCCCAACTTAGGTGGCTTATCAATAATTCAGTTCCTGTAGTAGAGACAGGCAGCTAGAGACGTGTAGTGTGACAGGAACCAGAGGCCTTGGGCTTTGCCTCCCCTCAGACGACACCTCATCAAATTGGGTAGACTCTGCCACTGATGGAGGAGGGTGAGGGGACTTTGTGTTGGACACAAACACACACACACACACACACACACACACACACATGCACATAAACACACACAAACACACAAACACACACACACGCACACAATCATTTCTATTGGTAGATGTAGGTCACCTGTGATGTAGATGGTCCTGAGATTATAGGATTCCAGGTCACTGTAAGCATCTTCGAAGTTCTGTGCGATGCTCAACGAGAACAAAGCGAAGAGCAGCAAAGCATTCATCTTGTCTTGTAGCACCAGGGAGGACCCTTCACTGTGGGGGAGAAGAGAAAGTCAGCATCAGAGGCCAGTCAGAGAGGACTGGCACATGGGACAGTCTCTACTGTACATTCCACGTGCCGCACTAAGGAGCCGGCACAGACACAAACACACTTACCAACACACCAGCATGCATGCACAGACACACACACACACACACACACACACACACACACACACACACACACACACACACAGACACAGACACACACACACACAGACACACACACACACACACACAGACACACACACACACACAGACACAGACACACACACACACACACACACACACACACACACACACACACACACACACACACACACACACACACACACACACACACACACAAGATCAAGCATAAACATAGACTCAGCAAAAAAGTTTCCCCGAGGTCTGAAGTGATAGTAGCCAGTGTGATGCTGCCTATGACATATACACTGATACAGGGGGGCGCTGGGGGTAGTGCTGGGAGAGTAGGCTAGAGCTACCTGACCTAGAGAGTACTCTAGAAGTACCCCCCCCCCCTACCCCCACCCCACCCCCACCCCCCCACCACCACCACACACACACACACATTTCCTTCTGCAGCAATACTCAGGCAAAGAGCAGAGATTGCACTGGGAATGCGGATCTCCTGTCCTTGTCAGTGACAGCGTGATCCCTCGTCACATGCAGAAATAAGAACGCGAATAAATAGGCCAGTGACAGAGAGGAAACGAGCGGACGCCAGAAATAGCTGGTGCCAACTTGTAGTGCATCCGTCACCAAACAGAAGATCCACAAACCACACACACTGACGGAGCCCAGAGCGCTGTTTCTGTCTCTGTCTCTGGAGCTATCAGCCCTCGAGGCACTGGACCTGCTCTGGAAGCCAGCAGGGGTCCGCACGGAGAGACCACTGATAACCAGCACAAAACTTTGCAGAAGCCACACTCCCAGCGCACCCAATCGCCTAGTTTAGCCGCACTAACAGCATTCTCCCAAGGCAAAGCAAGGACTTACCATTTTAAAGGGCGTACTCTCCAAGCAAGTGTCCTGTGCGTGGATGGCCACACAGTATTAAATAAAAAAGAGACGTAAGGCAAAAACAGAAGTGTGGGGGCTTCTCTCTTTCTCTTTCTCTCTCTCACTCACTCTCTCTGCAGTCACACTGATTGATCCCTCCTCCTCTCATTCATTTCAAGCGAGAGTGCTGACGCACTGGCCAAGACTGCCAGGTAGTGCTCCTGCTTCTGCAGTCAGCAGAACAGCCCGCTGCAGAGCAACTGTCTCTCTGCCTCTCTCTCTCTCCCTCCCTTTCTCTCTCTCTCTCTCTCTCTCTCCCCCCCTCTCTTTCTCCCTCACCCTCCCTGCCTGCAAATAGTAATTACGCAAAGCAGGATCCAAGCGTGATAAGGCTAAGAGGACATGCCAGTGGAGTGTCCTCTCCTTGGGGGGAGCGAGATGCAGTATTGCTAGCTCAAGTTAGATTTTCCTCTCCCCATGCGAGGGGTGCAGGAAAGCACAGAACAGAGATTAGATGTGGACTGAAACCCACCAGGAAAAGCCCTCTCTCTCTGCAGCAGAGAAGCAATGCAGAGGACTCCCAGCCCAAGTGTCAATAAATGTGACACACTCCATTAGGCAGGGCTTTGGGGACACTGCATAGACTTAGCTTCACTACTTCCCCCCCCTGAGGGCCTCTTTATGACTGCGCTGTTACAGCTGGGGACGTTTATTCCCACCCGATTGCTGAAAGGGTTTCTCCAGTGTAACGACTATCAAACATGGGCCCTTTTTTTGTATGGTAACACTTAACCAAACATGAACCTTTAACTCCAGTCCTTTAAACAGAATGCCTCCACGAGAGATACTGTGAGCAGATGCTGAACAATACATTCCTCTGTGGTGCAGGCTTTGTTTAGAAAACAAGAAATGTTGAACTAGCCGGAGCTGGTATCTGGTGGGGAGAGGGGAGTTTATTTCAGCCGGAGGTGAGGTTAAACAAGTCTTTACATTTCCATTTGATACAAAACAAAACATACTTGTTATCAAATGCACAACCAAATCAAAATAAATGCCCACTTTCTCTCTCTCTTTCTCCCTGTTGCCATGACAGCACAAATACAGGGTGGCACTGGAAATTTCAAAATATGTTACAGATTAAAACTTTATGATCAATCAAACATTTCAAAGTAGACAAGACCCTCTCAAGTTAAACTGTTAAAGATGTATTTCTGCAGTCTCAGAGGTACAATTAGTGTCACAGGCCTTGGTGAGACATTGACAGTTATAAACTTTCAAGTGTATTAATCTGACATTGTCTGTTCCACTGTCAGTCACTGGCACTGATTCAGAGGATGGGCACTCTCCAAATACTGTAGGTGAAACAAACAAAGCTCTACAGGGCCTACTGCCAACCCACCCCATATTGGGTTATGGCTCAAGTGATGATGTGCATTGAGTCCAAATTAAACATTGACTAATTTGACCTTTCTTTTCATCAAAACAATGGATTACAAAGAGTAGTGCATCCACTGCCAAAGTCTTAAAAAAGCAGCAACAGCAGCTGTGATTTTGTGTAGGTGTGTGCATACGTGACGGCTTGAGATGTACTGTATGTGTGGTTGTACCGTGGAGTGCTGTAAATCGTATCGTCCACATTCTCTGCAAAAACTGCAGACGTAGATCCGCATGGAACAGATCTCTCACAACATGAATCAGGCTGGTTCAGATGTACTGAACAGACAGCTCACTGAAAAGACAGCTAGGTTTGGATGGTGGGGAGGTCTGACAGGGGCTGTGGGTGGGAGGAAGCAATTAGCTGCTAAACAGTTAAACTGCTCTCAAAGATTAAAATGATGGATTTCCACTACATATGGATCAGGTGTTGTGAAGAGTAAACACACAAGCTAATGGAAGTCGATGGCTGGGGCACGCTGCTATTAAAGCTCTCTTGTTTGACTGTTATTTAGGTGTTACGTATACAAAGGCAATCTGAGCAGAACAGAGAGGTTTCCAGCCCACATTTGGCGATGCACGCCCTTGACATCTATCTTGTAAAAGACTATTTACAGTACCACTGCCTAGAGTCAGAGCAGTAATCAGGGACGGCTGCAACATGTTGCAACAATGGATATTTAACATGTGGTGGGGGGGGAGATTTCTTGAGCTGTTTTTGAACTGAGGCACTCAAAACAACATCTCTGTCATGGCTGGGTTCCAGTTACAAAGAGAGCGTGTGAGCATTGTTGAAACAAGATAGACTAGTTAGTAATGATAAGTCATGGCATTAGTATATACTTCTACAGTAACCTCAGATGACAGTGCTTGCTGTCTTCTTAACCACAAATGTATTTCACTTTTTACTGGCAGTTAAATGAGAACCTCTCAGTAATAAACATCACAAATGTCACTTCTCGGACAGGCTTGAACAGCCTCAGCCCGACCGGCTCCAAACTTCAATCAACTGATGTTTCATCATCACCAGCAATTTTATACAAATTAAAAAACCTCAATTATAAATCAGGATGCAACTCTATTTCAACACCATTTCCCAGCCATGACACCAAACAGTTGTTTTTCTGGCCGTGCTTGGATCCTTGTTTTGCAAGAGCGTATCTCCCTCTCGGGGTGCCTCTGTGGCTGTTTGGGGGGGGGGGGGGGGGGGGTCAGCGCTGGCCAAAGCTGCTGTCCTTTTCACCTTGGAGTTGTGAGTGCCAAACAATTATTGCACATGAGGCACACTTGTCCACTGTGTGGAGATTTGTTTGTGCGCCATGCTGGTGGCTCTGCACTGTGGCGGTTCCTCTGTGGTGAGGAATGATTTGTTTGTGTGGCTCAGTGTTAACGGTCAATCGATAATCACGGTCTGTGACTGAGCCTCAGAATTGTGCGACGTCTGACATTCTCTGACAGAAGACAAAGTTAATAATTGAGTCATTATAGTACAGAAAATCATTGGACAATCAACTCTTGTGAAGAGTATAATTACCACTTAATCATGAATACAAGACTAAAGGTTTTGAAACACATGGAATCTCCTCACAAAAAAGAATTCCTTTGACGTGTTCCCCGAACACATTGTTTACCCTACGGGCTGCTTTCATTCCTGCAGACTTAGCTCTGGTTGAGTCATTCAGACTCACCTGTCTGCCAGGGCAGGTGGTGTTTCTGTCGAACACCGTGTGAGGCCAAAAAACACTGAACAGACAGTGGAACCGCACCAAAACCCTGAGCGGGTAAACACATAATGCGTTGCAGAAATGGGTTTTCCCGAAAATGTGACAACACGGTATGTGAAGGGAGATTTATTGATTTTTATTTTTTTTTTAATACATATTCTTGGATGCTTTCAAGGGGTTGACCCAAATAGCACGACCAAAGCAAAGCACCATAAATTTAAAGAATGAATGTTAATATAAGTATGGACAGCAGTTGACAAATGAGGCTACAGAGACTTCCTGTGACTTTTACCAAGAAACAGAGTTCTTTAAGTATTTCAATTGGATCCCCTTTGCTTGACAGGAAATTAAGTTGAAGAGATAATTATAGACTATTAACCAGCTTATAAATGTCCCATCTGAACAATCTATTTAGAAAATCGAAATCACAGGGGGCTTCTAATAACTGTGCAGGAAAACAAAAACAAGATGTGTTTTTCTCTAACGCAAATAACACCACCACTAAACCAATAAAGTTTTCCTTGTAATGGAGACTTGTGGCCGTGACGCTCCACACTCATCAAGAATCCTAAAGCCTTAACAGGGAAACGTATTATTTCCCACACTTGGCTGTCATATATTCCCATACTGAGGTTGACCATTCTCCGGATATGGTCCTAGATCTCTGAATCCAGTCAACCCATTACCCTCTCAACATCAGCAGCTGATAAAGGGCTGTTTCCTGCCTTCAAACAAACCCTTCTGTTTGGGAAGCGGTATGTCTCTCCACACCAGATATTGGGGAAATGACAGACAGACAGAACAAAGGCAAGAAGTGTTTTCACCAGAAAATAGGACATACTGTTTAACGGACTTCAAAGTCTAACTCGGTGGGAAATGCAATATGGATCTAGTCTTTCTTTGACATTTTTTCCAAATTGTTCTTCAAAAAGATGCCAACTGATATGTGAACTTGTTTATTGCTAGATGTGTCGATCAATGTCAAACTCTATGTTTTAGTAAATTAGTCACATTTGGTTACATTGAATTGTACTCAATTACGAAGATCTTAAATGGACTTTATTACTGAATTACTGAAAACAGGTGAACCCAATGTACAGCCTGCCACTGTCCTAAGCCAATAGTTGTCGACTGACGGCACTTTGAAAAATAAGCAACTGTTGAGAATAATGAATTGTACATCTAGCAAACATGGAAAAACTAAATTAATTTCCATCCAAAACACATTAGCCAAATATAGACCGTGCACAAGCATGCTAAGCATAACCCCTGTTCAGGAAAAGAGCACTTTTAATATGCCCAGTTTTCATTTGGTTTCCAATCCATTTCCACAAACAAATGTGCTTTTAAAACTGAAGTCATCTGGCAGACAGCCATAACACTCAGTCTCCCATTTCAGAACCTAAATATAATACCAGCTCAGTCGACAGCGTAATAGCTTAAGTCATCACATCACCATAAGGAACCAATATACCAGTCCCATCTACTTGAAGTGCCTTGTCAAAACATGAGAAAACTTTCCATTAGTTATATGGTGAGAGGGTCAGGCGTGTAAGACGTTCCTCCTCTGAGAGCCGTTACAGCAGGTTTGCCCAGTGACCTGAGCACTATACCTGAAACCAGAAGGTTGCTGGGGCGAGTCCCAGGGGGTGATGTATGGAAAGACTGCACTTGCCCTGTGTCCACGGGATGAAAGTCCGGTGCCATTCAATCCACCTGGGTCACTGGGTTCTTGGGCAAGACCCTTAACCTCCAAAAACATTCCCTGGTGCTTTCCCAGAGTCTGACTGTCTCTCCCGGTTTGCCGTTTGTCTCCCTACTCTCTTGGGGCGTAACTGTGTAAGTGAATATGGTTCTCAAATGACCTCCACTAGTAAATTAAATGTTAAACATTGCAGTTTAGGTAATCTGTAATGGGTCCATTATAACTCACACACACACTTCTTCACACATTAACAATTCATTGTATCTGCACAAAACATTGTTTTAAGTTGTTAGGTATAGTACTTTACACTAGAAATATATGATTCAATATTTGTTTCACTTCTGATGGCTGCATGACAGTTTAAATAATCAAGAACATGAGATTTAAATGTATGAAACATAAAAACACTGAAACAAAAAGATCAACTATTCTGATGACAATCTACTGGTTACTTTAACCAAACCACAGGAAAAAATATCCTACAAGACTTCTTTGTTCTGGAATTTGTCTGGAACCCAGTTGTGTCATAAAGCGCTTAAGGAGTTGATAACATACAAACAGTTCCAAGTGACTAATCATGACGAGTCCATAACTGACAGGGATTTAAGATGGACATTTGCCTCTTTATATTTCTACAAAGGCAATTGATTTGTCTGACTGGCTCTAATACAGACACAGATAAGGTTGATGTCACAACAACACAATTTGTATTACAGCCAGTCAGACACATGTCAAGGCAGGTATGTCTTTAGGCCAAGCATTCTTTATCACCTCCAGGCGAAAATCTCTTCAATCAAGAACTGACACCTAACGCGAGGCACTAAAAGCATGGCACTGAAAGGTACTACAACATGATAGCAGCTGTGCTTGACGAAACTGAAGCTGATGTTGCTGAGGGCGTTGATGTAGTATGTCAGCTGAGTAGGACTGTCTGTTCACTTAAGCTTTGAAGGTGGCTATGAATGACATAAAGGGCCACTGACTCAGAGAAACCTCTCTGGATGGGAGTGAGGGTTCGACTCCTCTTGGACGGCTGGTCTATAACAGACACAACCCTAGTTTACAGGACGGTTGGTCTATAGCAGACATAACCCTAGTTTACAGGCACCATTTGATGTTGCATGTTTTGCTAACAAATAACTCCTCTCTTTTGGGAGGGCTGGAGTCTTGAGTAACATTTCCCTCACGCTGGGGAGGCAGTTAATTTTGGCCAAGGTATTTATTTGAATACGGAGCTAAATACGCAGCATCACAGAGAGACTCTTCATTTGAAAAGTCTTTTTATTTTTTCAGTGGTGAAAAACGGAAGGGGTCAATCTGGTTCACCCTCCCAGAATCTCATTAGAGCGCTGTACGTTTTGACGTCACTCTCGTACCACCTTGCCTCAAACAAAGAGGGCTCAGTATGGAAATGCACACGCTGGGCCCGCCCGCCACTCCACTGCCGGGTTTGGTATGGGAGACCAGCTGAACCAGTCCTCAGCCACCTGGAATGCTCTTGGCAATGTAGAAAAGTTTGCCTCCCATATCTGTTTCAGTAAATCTTGAATGAGTTTTCTCCTATTTCTGGAGTTAGAGTTATAAGTGGGATTATATATGTGGGTCCTGTCATGGGATTGTCAATCAGAATTAGAAAAAAATGTATGAGGTAGAGGCCAGAGGGAACAATTTTAGAATCCAAACAGTCTGTATGAAACTAATTACACTGGCCTCATCAGAATGCCATAAAACACAGACTAAAGTTACACCAATGCACAATGTGTACTCTGTACACATCTTAATCCTTACTTCTCAGGAAAAGGTAAAGGACCTTGTTATATTCTGTTTATATTTACATTTTTTTCATATTGGTAAATGACCTCTTAGCTATGCTGACAGGAGTTAAGTCTGGGATATAGTCCATATTACTTTTTTCCATGACTTCCCCTCCCTTCCTTCCACAGTTCAAACAGCAGGCTAATGATCATTCACGCCATAAAGACAATAACATTATAGCAGGTTATGCCACCACGGTAATCCTGCTTGCTATTGACTGTTATGACACGTGACATGAATACTATATCGTCAATCATTGTGTAGTTAACGGTAACATGTCTAAACATAAGACAGGCAGAATGTCCACTCAGACAGAAGGTTGAACCATACTGCCATCATACTTGAACTAAATCATATTATCAACTTGATAGGAAAGAGGGCAGTATTATCCTGATTTGATCAGGGTGAATAAGCTTTGTGTTAACTGCTGGTGGTATGGGAGGGGGACGTCATGAGTGAAATTGCTTTCACAGAGGTGGATGCATCCAGCAAGTCCAAGGCTCAGAGTGGATCAAAGGTCACCAGAAAGGTAACTTAGACGAGCCGCCACGTATAGCACAGGTGAAAGGTCAGCCCTGGTGACCAGTGACCACTGGTCTGAATCTTGAAGAAGTGACATGTGTAACACAAGAATGCCAGTCTCCAAGCCTGTCACAGAGTTCAACTTTTTACTGGAACCTTGGTTCTAGGATATGGATGTGTGGAGGCTATGATAGGCCATTCCACCAGAGGGCATGGTGTACACATGTACAAATAACCTTTTGAACCGTTGTAATATCATCCAATTCTTATTTAAACAAGGACATTCTCACAAGTACTGTACGCAAATACTCAAGTGCCCAAGAAAACTATTCAAGAGTTTTCAAGAGTAGAGTCGACCTCAGATCAGCCACGTCTGTCATGCTGTCATGTTACAAGCTCCGTGCTGGGGAGCATTTACATGCTGCTTTAACCCCAGAGGTTCACAGCCTTTAACTCACTTAGCTCTGCAGAATGCTCCATTCACCAGCTCAAGAAAGAGCTGCATTATTAATTTACACCATGACACGGTCCGCGCCCCCAATATTTGTTTTACCAGCTGTTTCCTTCACCAAGCTTTCAAGCGACATTGAAGTGGGCTCTCTGTGCGCCCCCCTCCCAGTCCACTTGCCCCCCTAACCCCACCCTAAAAGAGCACTCAGTCCCTACGACACGCTACAAGCAGCCTTTTCACTGGTGAAAGAGTGGGCTCCTCTCGCGGGTTAAACTGGAGCCAGTCTCATAATTCCTCAAGAGAACACAAAGGGAAAGTTGTAAGAGTATAGGACAAAATAAAAAACAACTGGCAGAGTTAATCAGGCTAATTGCGAGAGCTGGATCAAGTTTAATGGTGCACCGCTGGATTGGGTGGATCAGATGAAGTAGACTAATTTCTGCGCATGGTGATTTATGGACTTGACAGGATCCTGAAAATTAAAGTATGTTTTCTTTCCTACTCAATGGGCTGCATTGCTTTACAATGAGTAGCTGATTCATGCCTTGCATTCCCAGGAAATATACTGGCACTTCGTAATCCGAAGATCCTCACGACTGTTAGTGATTATGATAACGAAATCAATTTCTTGTGAAAGAAGTTGGCTGATTTATGTATTGCTTTATAAACATCCCAGAAACTCCTTCAAAATGAACTTCTTCTAAGTATTGCCATGAGCATATTTACAAAATAAATGATGGAAGTAAACCACTAAAAAAAGTAAGTTCTAAAATGATCAGTCATGTCTGATGATAAACAATGAAGGATACATAAATGTATTCAGTTACAACAAAACAAAACCTATATAATGTGTTGTTCAATACTTTAGTATGCATTGTACTCAAATGATGCTGAAAAAACTTAATTTACAGATGAGAGAATGAAATAGAAAGCGAAAAAATGTGAATCAAGAACTAACCCACAAATAACGTTAATCATTTTCAAATGGTATTCCTATCTCTAATAGGAAAAAGAAGAAAAAAACTTACCAAAAAATGCTGTGCGCTTGAAGCTGAGTATGAGCTGTGCAGTATACAAGTGTCCATCCAAAGTGAATGCGCTTTCTCAGTCGGAGAGGAACGACGTCACAGGCTTTGCAAAGACTCCACACAATTCTCCTCAGCACGGTACGGTACCTCTTCTGACTGGCCAAACTAAATGCCCCCCGACACACCCGATTAGTGGGTGCGATTATATATAATTTTTGTCTTACTGCATTTTACCCTGTTTTCCAGAGAGGTGATAGATTTGAAGACCGACGTCATCAATAGCCTACTTTAGGCTTCTAAGTACACTACTACTACATCAGTAAAGTAACACTGTAGCTATTCGACCAAGTGAGCCAAGTTTAAAACAAACCAAGCCTCAACCGACATGTTAATGATTATCGTCCATGTTTCTCAGATCCTCGATACCTGTAACGTATTAGCATCATGTAGCCTACTTAACGGTCTGGAAACAAACAGCAAGTGTCTTCTATGTCATACGTGCCTTTCGCATCTCCATCTGTCCATGAAGGCCATCTGAGGCTGTGTCAAGAATCTCGCGGCAGAGGGCGATGTCTTTATTGATTTATGATGGCAGACTACTGTCCTTGTCTAAAACTCATGTGAATGCTGTCACAACGAAGTTCCAAATCTCTCTAAGATGCTCACAGCGTAGTAGCATACAGGGTTCGTTTTACCTTAAACTTGTAGGCTACTTAAACGCAACTGCATTGGTGCAACGATTTTGCTGTAATAATGGAAATAAAGTGAAAGTAATAATCAAACATCAGCTGATATTGATAATGAGCTTTTCTGTTGGGATCCCTAATTATATTGGTCCTACTCTAACACAAGAAAGACAAGAGCAATGAAAAAAAGGTTGCACTCGATGACATTTGTTCCCCAGGGCCTGTCAAAAAGAAAGTTAATCACAGACCCTGTTCCATGAGCTAATTCAGTCTCTTTTGTGTGAATTTGGTATCCTTTCTGAACAGCAACCTGGAATTTTCCTTTGTTTAATTTGCTTGTGTCATGACCATAGGGGAGGTACAGAATTGAGACAATTCAACATAACACTATGCAAAGCCTACATTCACCTTTGCATTGGTAGCCTACTTAGTGTTTTTTTTTTTGTTATACCAGCTACCTCTGATTGCAGAAAAGACTGTGACATCATGCTTAGATTGAGCTTGTCCAGTCCTCCCTCTACATGATGCTGTGTTCAAGACAAAATGAAAAGATGTTTAAACCTCTCAACCTTTCCTTGATTATTCCCCTCAATTGACTACTCTGATCATTGCTCTGCACAGTCCACCACCCCAGGAACTGGCCAGAGCATAAGACTCATCAGAACTGAACAGTACCTCTCTTTGACTGATCCTGCACTCATGCTTTGGCTATTCGCCACTTAGGTACACAGTCTATTGGCCCAAGCAGCGATGTGATTACAAACATCCCCCCCCCCCCCCCCCCCCCCCCCCCCTCTTTCACATACACATGTGAGTAGTGTTTATTGACTCTGGCAGCACTCCTCAAGTACATCATGTTTAGGCCTGGGGAATATACAGATCTAAATATATATTTGTATTGATACATATCCTAATGTGTATTTACCATATCAGAATACAAAAAAAAAATACATCCATGTGTTTGTGTGAGTGTGTCTTTGTGTGACAATATCAAAATGTGTAAAACCTTACTTTGTTTCAACAAAAAAAAATCTATGTCAGCAGCAGCCATAGTATTGGATCTTCCAGGCTGTTCCATCTTTGTTGTATCTTGTGCCATGTGCATTGACTAGGACATTTGGCATATTTCTTTCTAATGATGAGCTTGTCAGGCGTTTACATGTCAAATGGACTTGAAATCAATCAGTTTTGTATCTCTTAGACTTTCCTGTATATTTCAGTAAACAAACAAAAAATTGAGATGCTAGAAGCGCTATCCCTGCTGCCTCATACCCCTGTGGAGAGTGGAGAGCCCCTTAGGGGCTTCCTGGAACCTGTGGGCCAAATCAGATTGGCTGAGAGGAAAGCGTTTCATGTTCTCCCAGGGCTGGACTGGGCCTGAACTCCATGAGTGCTGTTCCTGGGCGGGGGGGGGGGGGGGGGGGGGGGGGCGTATGAGTACCACTTCTGTTTATAATCAGCAGGCTGCACAAAGACCCCATTTTGGGGGAGGGCGGGGGGGGGGGTCCTAAAATGATCGCAGGGGAGAAAAAAGAAATACACAAACACACAGTTACTCTGACCTCCCCCTGAGTCTGCGCTGTACCTAGAGCAGAGGCAGAGCCCGATATGATAAAGCAGCCTCTGTGTTTTCTCCCCAACGTTGCATTCGTTTCTTGGGGAAATCAACTAACAGGAATTTCATCAGATGAGTCCCAGAGGTTGCTGTCAGTTAACTTTAACTTTACTCGCATGAGTCGAATTTCCAGAGCTCTGTACACTTCAAGCAGATAAGCTCTTTCGATGTTCAGATGCTTTCTAGCTGGAAATATGTAATAACATTGGAATACCTTCATAAGGAAATAATATATATGACATTCTTAAACCATTATCTAACATCTTATCGTATAACCACAAATGCAATGAACGAAGGTCTTACTTTTTTTCTCATTGTTCTATAACATAGTTTTGTTATGTGTGAGTATGTGTGCTTGCGTGTAAATGTCAAGACAAGGGCACTTGTTTAGCCCACTGCAGGAAACTTTATGACAAATTGGGTGTGTGAGTGGGAGGTGGTCTACCACTAGAATCTCTCACTGAATGAACCTTACAAAATGGTTTAAATAGTTGTGCATGGAGTAAAAGTAGACTTTGTGAGCAGTAAAGAGGGGGTTGAACAGCGTTTTAACTGAACTGTCAACAAACTAAGTTGGTACACAGAACCATGATTATGTGTATTTGGAGGAGGTGAGTCTCCACACTTGCTTCCACCACTGGCTCTCCCAGTTATCTAATTCAGTTAGTTGGTGAACCACACGCACATCTACTGCTCTCAACACCTGGAAGTCTGTTAGATGGTGAACCACACGCACATCTACTGCTCTCAACACCTGGAAGTCTGGCCGATCCTTTAGGTCAGATCCTTGAAAATCCTGCTGATGTGATGTGTTCCATGTTGGGTGTTGCTCGTCACAACTTCTGAATCTTCAGATCCTCTGAATTTTAGCTTGACTTTCACATCAAATCAGATCAAATCAGAGCATCACTTTCATGGATTACTCGGCTAACATTTCAAATACAAAACCAATGTAATCAATGGTATCAAACATTAAATTCGATTTTTTTTTTTGAGGGCGGAGAATAACTTTAGTGAGAAGAAGTGGTGAATATGGAGGAAACCGATCTCCTCTGACTCAACACTACCAACCTATGCGACAGCCTCCAAAATGTGAACAGTGGGGCATTTGTCAGCTTGATCCTCATCTTATAAACGGAAATTTACGATTGTCTGTCCTCTTAGCCAAAATGGTCAATGGAAAGACCACTGGCAGACTGGTGACACAATGTCATGGATGATGCCTATTTAAATTTAAATTGTAGCGTCAAGTAATGTCAAGTTTAATGTTCCATTGAATCATTTGACCACAAAATATTGTTTGTAATGCAGATTCCTCTTTTCCATACAGTTTAATTGTTCATTTTCAGGCTTTTAGTTGGACCATATTATATTTGAGTGAGTCAAGCAATTCTGAAAAGTGACGATTTGTATGACTTCATGTAAAAAAAACACGCTTGTTTCTAGTTTGGGACCGTGCAAAGGAAAAGGAAGCTTGTTTGTTGCCATGTGTGTTTGCACAGGAGGATGGGAATGTTAATCAGCAGTTTTCCGTGGCCACGCCTGGTGAGACGTAGACACAAGGTGCTCTGATGATGGCCTGAAGGAACAGCCACACTGGCTTTTTTTTTTTTTACTCTGCACCGCACACACGCCTCGAAGATCAACAGTGTGCCCCTGGGTAGACTGAAGGGCCCATTTGTGTGGACTTCCCTGCTGGCCTGATGCTGGCTAAATAAGTACAAGGGAACAACATTCCACAGGCGTGAGGGTTTTCAAAGCTCCACTAACAGAAGTCTGGCCAAAATGAGTCAGTGGTATCACCACAGAGGGGCAGTAGTGAGTCACTATATATGGGTGATTTCAGTGTTTCATACTGTATGTTGCTAAGGAAGCGTTTATGTCACCCTGTGTCTCTTTATATGACATAATTGTACTATGGATGAAAATGTATTTTGGTATTAGTATGCCATTTTGAATACAAAATTAACTTGAATTGAACATGCCACAGCCCACTACAACAGCACACAGGGGCCTCTGATGAGCACATCATTATCAGACTCTCACCTTACCTTTCCTCTTCCGGGTGTATATCTCACTGGGGTTCCGGAAAGTACTTTAGGGACCGACAGGGGTATTTCCAGTGAGCTCATAACATATCTGTGAGAGCCAGACGCTTCTCAGACCCTTATCTCTAAAGCAAAAGACATCAGGATATTGCTGGCCTGATAGGTTGGCTGGCATCTCAGGCTATCAGGGGCAACAGGGGGGCAGTTTAACCCCCATGAGGGCGATATGGGAAGAAGGGACCCTGGGGGGAGGCATTTGTTGTCTGTGAACTGTCAATGTGATTTCTGCCCCAAGGTTCCTGTTTGGGCAAGTTGTGACCCCGTCACATCCTTCCTCTGGGCCAGCAGCTTCATTCTGAAGGGCTGCTCAGCCATGGCGCCGCTATCTGTCCCTGCTGTCAGGCCAAACTCTTACAAAGAGGCAGCCCACTCAAATTCCACCAGAGGTAAGCAATGATAACCTGCCTCACAGCAAAATGAATACAACGCCTTAGAGATTTAGGAGTGATATAGGGTCATTTCCCCAGGTCAGTATTTGAGATGAAGAGTAGGTCTTTGACATTTCTATGGTTTGGCATTTGAAAGTGCTCTCAAGGTGCAATATCACATTTATCAGTTTTGTCTATGTATATCTATAATTATGTCTTTGTTTAATTTATTTTCAAGTCTTTCCGGCTTTCAAAGCAAAGATTGAGTCCTCTCATTCACTTCATGGAACTCCCATTGTTGCATTTTTCTATTAGCTATCAAAGAGCAGGTAAGTATACATGCATACAAAGCCTCCCAATTCCACATTATTCAAATCCACCAATCATCACTACAAACACAGATGTACACAGACGGATCAGACAGAAGATGGTGCTAATGCTCTCCTTTGAGAACAGCTCTCTCTCCCCTACAGTGGCAGACCCTCAAGAGGCTAGTCATTAGCTTTAATCTGCCATCCTCACACCAAAAATATGGATTCCTCTTATAAGGCTGCATGTTAAACCATCTGCTTGTATGGCTGAGATATGTTGAAGGAAAGGGCCATGCTTCCTCAGCTTAAATACAAGACAGAGGGCTCTAATGTCAACCAGCCAACCCTTGATAATCAAACATAAAGACTCTAGGTTGCTACCAAGTCCACTGAACGACTTCTGATGAAATACCGTGTCTCCACTTCCGTGTGCATAACAGTCAACCATCAACCTGGGAGAAGCATGGCAGAGACTCATTAGTCGCCCAAATGATCCCCCAAGTACCCCACTGATTATTACTCCCTTGGAATATTTTTCTTTTTTTGCTTAGGATAGCATCAAGGATAAACTGCTATTAGAACCTACAGCTAATTGCACACACATGAGCACAGGGGAGGCAAACTGTATGAGAAAATCAGAAGATTAGGAAGGCCAACTAGTCATTTCTGGTCCTGAGAATGACATCATTCCAATGGTTAAAATATTGAGTCATGGTACAAACATGTTGCTTTCATTTCAAGGTGTAGCAAAATTTGGAGATTAATTTTGGAGAAAAACTTAGTGATCCACTGTGAAAGAACATACAATAAGAGTCTGGTAATTGAATAGGCACAGTCAATGCCCTATTTGGCCTTGTTACACAAGAGGAACAAAAAGCTTCTTGTCTTCAGGATCACCTTCAACTGGTAGGATTTCTGGGGTAACATTCAGATGGGCTCTGATAAGATTAACATAAGATAATGTTTCACGTCTTTTTTATTCATTTTGTATTTTATTTTATTATTATGTATGTTTTTTTCATGTATCATCTGTGAGATAACTCAGGAACAGCATTTTTTAAGGTGTCAAGATGCATAGGCCCAGCAAACTGCCCAACCATGCAAACACACCTCGCACAATCACGCCGTCACACTTCACATCTTCACATTTAAAACAGGCTCAGTTCAGTTCAGTACACTTGGATGATTGTTTTTCACTGTTCTCACCTGCAAGTTACTTGGTGTGAAACCATCTGCAAAATGAATGAATGAATATGTGAATATGTAATGTGACTGTTCCAAGTTGTTGTTTTTATTCATCCCGAGAAAACATTTAGCACCTGACACAATAGCCCTCCTTTGGTGCTGGTTACTGACGCACACTTCTGTCACCTGTATGCAGAAACCTGCAAAAACTCTTTTGCACCTTTTCATGTGTTGACAGTCAATCGCATGTATGCCAGTTTGGTTTACAACTGACGTGTGGGAGGAAGAGTATTTGCAAGTCAATGTACTTGTGCCACCCGCTCTCCATATATTTTTGTTTCATATTCATCACAGAACACCTTCCCACATATTGAGGAAAAGGACACTGAACAGCTGCGCTAGCAAGAGCTAATTGACTATTTGGATGAGATAAAAATGTAGATTTTACACTATACAGCTGCATTATGTTGGTTGGAATAAATGCCTATATGTTTCTCAATTCTCCTGACAACCCTGTAAGCAAAATGACGTCCCCTCGACGTCCTGTAATGGTCTCTTTAAACGTTCTAAAAACGTAAATGTGTATGGTTCCCTTGACAACTCTAGGACGTTTTGCACGACGTTCCAAGACCGTCCCGAGGACGTTGCGGTGACAATTGGGAAACGTTTTCTATAGGTCCTGGGGACGTTCTGCAGGACGTTGCAAGAACGTCCCTAGGACATTGCGGTGACGTCTGGAAAACGTGTTTCTATAGGTCCTGGGGACGTTCTGCAGGAAGTTGCAAGAACGTCCTGAGGGCATTCTGGTGACTTCTGTGAAACGTGTTTTAGACGTCCTGAGGACGTTATTCAAGGACGCACCGTGGACGCAGCAGGCACGGTGGGGTAACGGCCGTTTTTGCTGCGCTAAATGAAAAAAATAAATAATAATAGATCCCGGAGCCGTAATTTTTCTTACAGAGCGCACACACACACAAGTTCAAGTTGATGTTTATTTATACAGCACATTTCATATGATATACATAAACACACACACACGCTTACAAACTTGATTGCGAGGCATGGGAATTGAACCTTTAACCTTCCTATTACTAAACCACTTCTCTACCTACTGTACTACCACTGTCGGATTATTATTTTGTCACTTTAACACGTTTATCACAGTGTGAGACAGCCAACAAACTTAGTCATTTTTTCCGAGGGTTTGAGAAAAAGCATATTGTAGCGATCTCAGTCACTACGCATTGAGGGTTTTCCGTAATGATTCCTTTTTTAATTAACATCCATGGCACGTCACGGACGTGCGGGCAGGGAGGCAGAATAGCTAGCCAAACTAAGAATGATGAAATAAAATAAATATGAATGCTTCTCTACTGATCTGTGCTATAAATGTAATGTCTGCATGATTCCAATACAATGCATAGGCCTACATAGGAAGGTCTATCAAGTCTCTAGCGTTAACATTGAGCTTTCCACAGGCCTTCAAAGATGCTGCAACTGAACGTAGAGCTCACCGGTCAAATTGTCTGATTGGAATTTCTTAAAAATCCCGTCTCGCAAACACAATCTGGATTTGACAACAATCCTAATATTTAGGCCTATAAAGCAAACGTGCGCTGCCCTTATTATGTTTTAAAGGAACAGGCTAATCTGCCGTTAGAAAGTTATTTAACAACACGCATATGCTGCATTTTAAATAAAGCGCAAACCATCGGTTACAAGGAGCGAACTGAGTGAGAAGGATCCAACATGGCCAAGCAGACTAGCCTTAAAAGCTTTTTTTCAGAGGCCAACCACAACTGATGAGGGTAAACCGTCTGACGAGGATGAACCTGTAATACCTGCAGTGTTGCGTCTGAACGCGTTTCATTTCATTATACTGTCTATGCCCGTGCGTGAGCGCGCCGAAGTTGCGTAGGAGCCGAGAGCGGTATTGCAGACAGAGATTTGGAAAAATTATAGCTCGCACTCGCAGCATAATGAAAATTGGAGCTGTGAGTGACTCAATAATACTTTCTACTTACGAGCGTTTCACGAACATCATCTTAAAGTCAGGTGCACGAGCGCAACGTGCACGAGTTCTTAAGTATCTCTTAGGAGCTGTTTACGTCACGTTAACCTGTTTACGTTAATTGCTGTGAAATTAGCTAGCCTATGCGTGCATCGAACGTGCGCTGTGCACTGAATTCGGGGCGGGGGTAGTAACGCCATCTCCAGCAGAGTATTTAAACTGTATTCCCATTGTAAGGATTTATTACGATCTGTCTGAGAGTGGGCTGTCAAAGCTAGCATCATCGAAGTCATACAGTACAGTAGGCTACATACATTCAATAAAATTAACCTACATTTGAGTCCAACTGCATGACCATTCTTACCCTACACTTACCCTTACAATAAAGAAGTGATCCTATTTCAACCATAACTTCATTTTAAATAATTTCTTTCTTTATGACATTTAGTTTATAGTTTAGACAGCAACGTTGACATCTATATTCAACTGCATCCACTACATAATCTCAAACTTCATTTGTTGGTGACTCTCCAAAAAGGCTACCATTAACACATTTCTTAATGAAAAGGAAACATGCATCACAATAATACTTCAGTGTGGCGATAACAATAACCTCTACCTATGTGGAGTGCAAATATGTCTTGCCATTACACTACCCAACAGCTCTACGTCTGCTAACACTACAGAATGCATAATTCCAACGGGCACTGCACTAGTTTTGTATAGCCTAATCTTTATTTTCAAATACTCAATATTCTTTATTTCTATTTTGATGGGAATAGGCAGGTGAAACAATGACATTCTCATGATGTGCTATACACAGAAACATCGTTTGGATTTCTTCTATAATAGGCCGAACGACGCCCCTGGTGGATTGCATTGCTAAGTGTGAAGTTACTACTGGATTGCATCGCTAAGTGTGAAGTTACTACTGGTCCTGACCACACGTAGAATTCTTCTCAACGAAAGATAAACTTAAGCTAAGTGCCGCGTCGGGAAACCGGTCTGCAACGTAGGATTCCTCTTACGAACGATTTCAAGTCCTTTTTAGGCTAAGTGCGCGTTCGGGAAACGAGGCCCTAGTTCATGCAGTGCCGCCGCACCCATAACGCGCACTACGCGCTGTGCTTAGGGCACCAAGTCCTTAGGGGGCACCAGAAATAGGCAACTGAAAAATCGTCATAGTTAAAATAATTATAATGCCGATATTATTTCAGTATAGAAATATTAGGCACCTTTTAGGCATGTATATCACAAAACAGGCAGAACAACAGATATATTTAATTGCTCAAAAAAAGTTACAATCAGCATTCTTTACCCATGAAGAACTGGTGTTAATATATGTGAATATGAACTCAAGAACATGAACTCGTTCATACGAAGTTTCACAGGCACCCATTATAATTGTAGAAGTTAAACTATAACTAGCTATCATTTCATTTCCTTAGGTAAATCTGAGGTAAATAGCGCCCCCCTTTCACCCATCTAAAACAATGTTAAAACTGTGGCCAGTCAGTGAACTGCAACCAGTCAGTGGTCCGCGAGCCCCAAATTGGGCAGTCTTGGTCTAATGCTTTTACAAGAAAACAACACGAAATTTGAGAGAAAATTGTAATATTTGTCTTGATTATTACTATGAACAATACATCCAAGCAAGTACAGTAGTGGTTTGTCAAAATTACACTGAAATTAATAGGTTTATGGTATGGCTAATATTTATAAAACCTTGATTTGTTGGTCAGCTGTTGGCTTGGCACGCACACCTGGACCTGGAAGAAAGTGTCACTCATTTGGGGTTGAGGAAGTTGGCAAATTGAGATTTTACTGTTAAACATTATGCATTTTACAAGTAGGCCTAACTAGGGATGGGAACCGAAACCCGGTTCTTGTTTAGAACCGGTTCCTAATGAGCCGAATCTTTGGAATCGTTAGCCAAATTCATAACCGGGTCTGTAAACGGACCTCTGTGCCGTTTGCGCATGCGCGAACTCTGAAAAATCAGACCGCAGCAGAAATGGCAATTAGACAGAAGCGATCTAAAGTGTGGGTTTATTTCACTTGAACAAATGCAAACATGGTCACTTGTAACGTCTGTAAAACATGTATTTCGTCAAAGGGAGGAGGTACATCTACTATGAATAAGCACTTGAGCACACAACATGGTATTAAATTACAAGATTGTCATGTTTTTGATGCCTGCAGCAGCTCAACTAACGACGGCGCTTCATCCCTAACTTACCGATTAGCCATACAACCAAGCAACCTACAAGAAAATATACAGTCCTTTACTCAATAACAAGGGCTTCATGTCAGATCAGAAAATTCAACGATTTTGTTAGTGCCATTTTATTGCCAGATTTAGTTTATCTCAAGAGTGCAATGAGGGAGGGGTTTAGATTGGACTAACCTAAACTAAACCTGGATGCATTGTAATGTTCCAACAATTATGAGACATTTCCTGAGGTATATCTGCTCTGGAAAAGAAAGATCAGTAGGTAGCAGAGGAAGGGTTGTATAGGGGTTGTTTGCCATTTCACTCATACACTCATCTACAGTATAGATGAGTGAATGAGTGAAATAGCAATCAACAGTGCTCTTCAATGTCAATGTATAGCTTTAGAGTTGACACTCACCACATATGCATTTAAATATTGTTGGTTTATATTTAGTGGCAAGAATGTCTGTTTTTTAATAAAAGTTTTTGGTTATTTATGTAAACATTCTGTTTATGGTGTGTGCAGCATTCTAGAAATTTATATAAAAGAACATTAATGTAAAAAAAAAAAACCCGTTTGTGCTCTTTTTTCACCCCTTACCCATTAAGAATCGATAAGAGAATCGATAAGGAATCGAATGATAAGCAGGAATCCATAAGGAAACGGAATCGTTAAAATCGTAAAGGTTCTCATCCCTAGGCCTAACTGACGCCAGCTAGATGTTACTTGACTTAACATTCTATTATTGTATATTAGATTAGATTTATCAAATAGTTGATAAATAAAGGGGGAGAGCACCTTGGCGGCATGCTTTCAGTGTTAAAATGTTTATAATTTTTTTAATTAAAAAAATAAGATTCTTTGTTTGAATATTTTGTCTCTTCTATACTGATCCTTTTTCGTCGTATCTATTATGGGATATGTACAAGGAGAAGCACAGGACTAAGACGATAATTTTTTTTTCGAATAATTGAAGAATCTCTGCTCTCATTGAACAGAGCAATGACCATGCGCTCATTTTAACGCCACAGCAGGTTGCGATTAAAGCCCACTTATTGACGCGCATCAGACATTAATGTTTTTGTTTCCCATTGTAAACTTAGGAAAATGTTGCATTCTAAACTACCTGATTATGTTATTATTTAAGCTATATGCAGGCCGTCAGTTTTCTTCAATAGGCTCATTTAGAAGCAGAAATAGATATTTGGCCGGCTTATCATTAAAATGTCGGACAAATGGGAAAAAAAAATCTCTAGCGGAACCTCTGGTTCAGAGAGGACCATCAGAGGACGTCAAGGGGACGTTTTGGAAGGACCGAATGCGAACATCCCGTCCCACAGAGGACCACAGGTAAAGGTTACGGGGACGTTTTTGAAGGACGTCCGTGGAACGTGTGCTGAGAGACCAAATCAGAATGTTCCCTAAAAGTCCGATTTAAGGCTCATCCGAACGTCACACAGGGGACCACAGGTAAAGGTAACGGGGACGTTTTTGAAGGACATCCTGGGGACGTGTGCTGAGAGACCGTTCCCTAAAAGTCCGTTTTAAGGCTCATGCGAATGTCACGCAGAGGACCACAGGTAAAGGTAACCGGGACATTTTTGAAGGACGTCCTGGGGACGTGTGCTGTCAGACCAAATTAGAACGTTCCCTAAAAGTCCGATTTAAAACTCATGCAAACGTCACAGAAGGACCAAACGTAGACTTGCTACGAACGTCAAAAACGTTCTTGTGTAAGGCCTCATAGGTCAACAATGTAGCCGACTACGCCAGCCCAGAAGGGCAGAAGTATTCACCATTTACTCTAATGCAGGCACGCTAAGTTCGTTTAAGCTTGTGGCTGGGCAACACACACACACCATAGACAGATTATGCAATATTGTACTTTAATATAACAGTCAAGATAGACAACAGGAAGAAGCAGTGGGCAGTCCACTAGCCTCCAATAAATATGTAAAATACATGATGGCGATCGCAAAGAACTCTTCCTACGCTAATCAAACTATAATATGACTCCTTGTCAATGGGATCCCTCCTTTTGGCGTGGGTGTGGCAAGTTTAGCCAGCTAAACTTTGGTTAGCCTGCCCTGGAGCAGGTTAGTGCTAAGTGATATGTTACTATGGTAATTTATCAGAAGTTGCTTCACCGAACTCGATAAAGGGGCGTTTTCTTTTTTAAGCCTGGAATCTAGCTCGCTAAACCGCTTAGCGAGTGTCGCCGAACAGTACCCTGATGTTTCTTCTGAAATACTCCTTTTGTTTTGTTTGTGAAAAAATGTTCTCTGATTTCTGCAGTCATGCGGAACACAATAATCCTATTTATTATCCTGGCTAATTCACACTATTTCAAGGAATGCCTCAAGAACTTGCTTCTCTGGAAACTTCCAGGATCTCTTATTGGCAGAAATCAGTGGCAACTTTCACATCCAATAATAGTTAGGGTCCAAGAAGTAATGGATGTGGCTTCAAGTCGACTGGCAAGTGGTGTCACTGGGCTGAGCACAATTTTATGTCATTCCTTTAGCCTTGAGAGGCCCTCCTGCTGAGTTGTCCGGCATCACCTCAGTAACTTAATTAGATCCATCATTTTGGATGTGAGGTTTCATTAATCTCATTTGAGTCCTTGCAATCTGATATCTTCCAATTAACCTTAATCAAAATAACTCCTAATTTGGAGGTATAGGAGAAACACCTCAAAGTAATGGGCATCAGTCCTGACCTTAGGAATCCTGAGTTTTTTGACTACCCTGCTAGCCCTTTCTACATTGACCTTGCCTCTGTTCATGGCCATCAATACACAATGAGTTTGGTGTCATCCATCATTGAGTGTTCCGAAAAGTAAAGACAGAAAGTTGATCAGTTGTAACCAGAAAGGTGTCACCTTTTTTACCCTCGTTCAGAGAGAATGCATACTGGGAAATACTGCCCTTCACCTATTGATCTGTGAACTTATCGACATAATATAATTAAAGCCTACATTAAGGTTCTGCTATGACTATATTGTACACATGTAGCCTTCACTTTCCTCTTTCATAACATGCAATCGCTACAAGGGTTTAAAAGGATAATAATATTTATGATAAAATAATTTATTAGGCTTATTTATATTTTTTTCAAATCTGTGACAGGTCTATAGCATAGCCATTGAAACTACAGTTAAAGATGTCAGTTATGTAAATTAGGAAATTAAAGTCAAGAGATTTGGAGCCGGCATGCTCAAGAAACGTATCCTGCGTGAAAAGGCCCTTATTTCTCCCTTTCGATAGTTAAAGTTGGTCTCAGCAGCTTTGTGGATAGGATTTAAGCAAAAAACATTTAGTTAGACACTTTTAGTGTGACTTAGAAGTACTCTTAGTGGTAAAATAAAAATGCTTTTTATGTACGAGCCCAGAATAAATTCAACAATGCTTGTACTGCTCAGCATGGAACTTAAAATTTTTTATTGAATTCATAATTGAAAACTAAGTGCAAATATAGTCAAATATCTCCAGATTCTACACTGCTGATACAGAAAAAGTACGTTATTTTTCTTGCATTTCTTAAGATCAACAGTTGCACTATGCCATCTCTTGTTCGCATCTAGAGCTGTCGACTGTAGAGCTCACTTATCCACATAAAACACATCTGAGGGAAAGATTAAGCCTTTCTATGGCATCATGAAAAAGATTCATCTTTTGAAACAGAGCAAAGACGTACATCAGAAAAGAAAAATATATAATCGAATATATTGATCTACTGGTACTACTGGTCAAACACACACAAAAGAGATGCAGTCGGGGACCATTGATTGACCTGAGTTATTGAAATAGTGTGGAAATAATGACGTAACAGAATCATTAAGCCAGAGTGACATTCAAAGATCAAGACCATCATTAAACCCTGCATTTGGATCACGTTATCCATCTAAGATCTGAGACATACATTCCTTGTTCAGTCTGTTTGGCGTTATGTTTTACATGCAGTTAGAAACATGTCACAACATTCTCTGTATCCTAATCCTAACTTGTGACTTATTCAACTCTATGCAGTATTACTTAAAAAAATATACCGTGTATTGTACACCATTGCACATTCAAATACTATATTGATAGTAATGAACCAGTTGTCCTTCTGTGATGGAATTAAACATACACAAGTTACAAAAACATCACCTAATAGTATGAAAATACAACTTATGGTAAACACTCTTTTAAGCATGTTCTTAAACTCAATTGTACCATTTCAATTTAGAGTGGATGGCATAGAAGCACTGTGTCACGCTATCAATGCCTGACAATGTGTTCCTTCAACACCAAATTAGCTGACAAAACAGACAAAAAGATCTCAAAAGGAAATGACAGGGTTTTCAGGTATTGTGAGCCCAACTGTGACTATCGTATCAGTAAAAGTGAATCACTCAGAACAGACAAGATTCACACCATCAAAGCCTTTCAAAACATTAATTAAAAACCTGGAGCGTACTATCTAATTAAATTACGTGAGAGAAGAACAAACAAAAGATCACATCTGAATAAATGTCTGAATAGACAACCACTGAAGACCACGGTTACAAAGTCTTTTTAACAGTCTCTGGATGAAGAACAGAAGCAGCTCACTCCTCCTCCTCCGTGCAACCAAGCAGTTCCGTTCGTAGTGAAATTCGACCGTACCACGTCCATGGAATGATCCGGATAAACCTGGCATAGATGGGTGGGTCCATCGCATTCTTTCTGTGTGTTTCATTGTCAAAGTTACCTTGGAAAATCTGTTAAGGACAAAGACAGACAACACAAAGTCAACAACAACAGTTGAAGTTTCACTATATGACAATATTTGCAGCTGCAGTTAGATCTATATAATTTCAACATGTTTTACACTACAGGCTATGCCCTTTTCTTTATTACAAAAAAATCCACTAATCAGTGGAAGTTTTAGCCCATCTCTACATCTCCAATGCACCAAACAAGCAGAAAAATCTGGATTTGGGAAGACAGTATGTGTGTGTGTGTGTGTGTATGTGTGTGTGTGTGTGTGTGATTTGCATCGGTATGTATGTTTGTGTACGCATGCACTATAGTGGGTGATTGACTTTGAGACCATCTGGGTGTGCAGGTGTGTGCTTTAAGGTGTGTGTGTGGGGTGGGGGGAGATGGTGGTTCGAGAGAGAGAGTATTGGGGGTCAGCAGGAGTGGACAAGGACATGGGATCACACGTTTCCCTGGGACTCCAAGCGTAGGCGCTGACCTTCATCAGCATGCCTCAGACTGGCCAGCCTTCAGCTCTCCCACAGCTGGGAGGCGGCACACTTAATAAAGCACCCTGGGCCTAGTTAAGAGGTCACCCAGCATGAAAATGAGCCACCGCCACGCAATTATATTCTTTGGCCTATCTCCACTCCTTTTCTCTCTTCTCTTTCTCCAAAAACCCTTTCCCTAGGTTGGAAGGACAGGAGAATAATAATACATGTTTAACAGTTATAATTCAGTTATATTATAGAATCTTATTAAACATATTACTTACTGTGAGAGTTACTGTGGAACAGATTTGAATTAGGACAATACACCAATACAAAAGAAGACTGTTCTTCACATTCTGTCCAAACTATTGATTATCTTTTGAGCATTAGCCTACAATGTGACAACTCCAATACACTTCAACTCTAATAAACCAGTGGGAAACATTCTTGCATTCACAAAGTAGCAAATATTATTTGTCTATATTTAAGTGTGGGTAGGACATAAATACCACCTTGTGCAAGAATGTTTCAGACTAATTGAATTCAGAGTAAATGTTTTATTGCATAAAGCATGAATTAGTACGGTCTTTTTGTTCATAAATTAGTATGGTCGCTTCTTGATCATAAATTAGTACAGTCTCTTCTTGATTTTGCTGCCCTTGAGAGTTTCCCAAAATATCAATATACGGGGCATCCCAACAAAATGAGTCCAGTGTCGCAAAAGCTCATTAGATGTAGCCATTTGAAACGATGACACCATGATGATTTTGCCGTAAATACATTCTGTATTACATATGTATTTGTCATCAAAATATTATACTTATATATAGTATGACTTTGTAGGCCAAATAAACATCGTATGCCTTTCAGTTTTCTCAGGGAAATGGATGTTTTTTGTTCGGATAACGGTTTTGTCAGAGCAAAAGCTTCCATTTTCCAGTCTGATCACATCGTGTTTGATATAGCCATTTACCTCCTCAAGAAAAATAAGATTTTAACCAACTGGACAGCTTTTTAGGGGTATACAAAACAGTAAAGAAATAACACTGTCGTCAACTCACATTTTAAAACATCACCTGTGTAATTCATTAATTAATTTGAGGCATCCTTTATAAATATAATGGTAATAATACAAATGTATATATTATTATGGTTATTATTACTAATATTAGTACTAATATTATTACATGTTTTCGAGTTAATGTTCTGTAAATTGCTTAAGACAAATACTTTAACTATACTGTCCGTCGCAATAGTGTTATAGAACTACAGTTCCAGTTAAAATAATAACTGTAGAATTAGAATATCCAATAAAATAACATTTCATTTTTCTTTTGGATAAACAGAGAACCTGCACCAAATCAGTTTTTGTTCTCTTGGATACACCCACCAAATTAGCTTTTGTTTGCATCCCAGGCAAGCCAAACGACAAGTGCCATGTAAACATGTTTCAAAACATTTCTCAACTGCCACAATTAAAAAAGACAAATACCAAACACAACACAACACAACACAACACAACACAACACCCAATCAAGTAAGCACAGCCCATCGCCTGCAGATGCAGACCTCCTGAATTTTAATGGGAAGGTGAAGAACTACACTGCACACAAACTGTACGTCAATAACAGGACACAAATCACTGCTGATCCACAGAGATGGCCATAAGCAGTAAACAGAGAGGGAACCGATGACTCCTTTAGAGGTGAATGCGGCTATTTTGTGATCATTAAAGGCACCCTGCTTATCTTTTGATTTGACAGGACACCGCCATTAACTCCCAAACATCACCTTGAAACATATTTGGAATTCAATAGGTCGGAAGCACGACAGTTCAATCGATACATAAATGTCTCTGTTGCCATGACAACGGCTCTGCTCTTTGCTAGTAGCTTGTATGCTCTGTATTGAAACCCCTGGACATGTGCAATATTAATAATGGATGATGTTTCAATCATGCAAATATATACAGTGAAGCATAATCTCAAAAAATGTGCTCAGTAGCCTTCAAGAACAGTACAATCCTATTCGCAATTAAAATGAGCATTTGTGAAATATAACAGAAAAATACAAAATAGTGGTGCCTTGAGATATAAATGATACACCTTTCTGTGTTGACTTGTCTAGACTGTGATGAAAAATTAATGGAAGACCCAATTATACCTGAAGTTCACCTATTTTAAAATAGTGAATAGACTTTGATAATGATTTTCAGCAAAAAAAGAATCTTAATGAAAATCTCAATCTGCACATTCATTTCCACCTCAGGCTACACCCTTCTGCTTATGGGCTGAAGACCACACTTTTCTTAGGTGCGGCCTGAGGTGCAAAGAAAAAATCTGCAGCTTTCCGCAGGCAAAGTCATGCTTGACTGCTGTTTCTGGTGAAGTGTTTCTCTGATAAGCTTTTGTCACATCAGCTTATACTGTGTGTGCAGGCCTCCTGCCAGAGAAGAACAGAAGTGATAACTTCCTGGCAAAGGTGGAGAGAAAAGGGCCTGTCAAAAAACTGCTGATGGGCGTAAATATTCTTCAAAGCCCAGCTCAGCTGATCTCCCCTCCTCTCACTCGTGATGAAGCGGAGAGGTGCTGTATTTATAGAGCACTAACAATTCTGAATTTAATTCTTCACTTCATTGCACTTCTTCTCCCTGTCCAATCTGCAGGGTATAGAGATTTGCTGTGCGACAGAAAGATTCATACCCCCTGTCAGACTGCTAAACGCAACACTTACTGAAACAGTTCTGTGCCTTTTAATTAGTGATGCTAAAAATGATATGCAACCACCCCAAAACAGGAGACTGAAGCCTGACAAATGTGACGGTGTGGAGGGTGTGAAAATTGACTCCTAAACAAAAAAAGCAAACATTTAGGAATTAGTTAGTTTTAGTTCGCTAATCAAATGGAAGACATTACCTTGTCCTTCTGTTGTGATTCGTCCTGGTACATTATCCATTTCTCACCGTCGTTGCTGAAAGCCAACTTGTAGGAGCCCACAAACTGCACACGGCCAAAGTCCTTGGCACCCTGGGTGATGATGCCAGTCACTTTAGTGGGGAGCAACATGTCCACCTGAGGGGAACAGCAAAGCCTTAGGCAATGGACGTTTACTTACACTCACATTTACTTACAAATACATACAAACCAAGATTGAGAAAGGGGGAATACAACTTAGCAAAAAAAGGGAAAGAAGGAAAGAGATGTTGTTCATGTTAGCGATATAAATCCAGTACTAAGAAGGATTCTTTTGAAGAAGTATTCTATTGAAGCCCATTTTCAAATAAGAGATAAAAGGATAACTATTTCAAATGACTGCCAATGGACAAAGTGTGTAAATACCAGTTACAACAACAGCAAAGTGAAAAGATCAGAAGATGCCAATTGTTCTTTGTCAAATGTAAACAAACCATGTTGACTAGCGTTGTTTCATGCTTTTGAATGTGCCACAAAGAAGAGAATGAACACTGGTGATCTCAGGATGCTTGTCCTAGGAAGACCTCCGAAGATTAGGGAATGTGAGGCGCCTAAGTAGATTTGCACTTCACTGCTTTATTTTTGTACATAACTGTGTGAATAATGGCGGCTTTGGAATTGCCATTCAATTGGTTCTTTTCAGAACGTCCATGCTTTTATCCAGGAGAAATGCTTCATGTTTCATGTGCATTAGAGCATGGAAAAATAGATACGCTGATGATTAATGTTCAGCCGGTCTGCAGTTCTTAAGCAACCCAACAAGTGATGTTTTACAACAGCAGGCCTCGTGTTTCAAAGGGAACTGTCTCATTAGTGAAACCCTATTAAGATCTAATTTAGCTAGGTTTTGTTTGTTGACTGAAAATGCCTCACTGTCTATGCCATTTAATGGTTGAGAAAAATGGAATGTATCACTCCCTATCTGAGTTAAGAGGATGGCCAAAACAGGATGGCAAAGGAAGGTCATCTCTGTAATGATTGAACATGTGGTCAACCCATCCATATATACTGTATGCTTGGCATTGCGGAATGGTCAGCTGGAACGGAAACTTAGGTAATTCCTCACACATGTCTCTGCATTAACACTTTAAATATACACAACACCACCCTTTAAAGTGACACTATGCAACAATTTGACACTTTTTGAGGTATGGTTTTATAGGCAACCAGTTTTGGTACCATCCTCAAATTCATTTTGATAACAAATGGTCATGTGAAGTACAGATAAACACCTGTGTGTTTCCCACTACCCATCCAGGATATACCCTATGAAGTTCTGTGTACCGGGCTGGAATACCCTGCAAAAATGGAAGAAAAGCTAAATGACATTTTTGTTTAGTTTTTGAGCAGAACTCCTCATTGCTGCCTTAAATATTTCCTCTTCCCACCGTATCTGAGGACATCTCCCTCACTATTCTCAGATTCATCCCAGGGCCTTCATCTTCTCAATCAACACAATACAATTCACTTAACTCCACAGTTAGGCAGAGACACAGACAGCAGAATGCTCAATAGAATTGATTTCTGCATGTGTTATTTATATTAGAATCATTTAGAGGACATATGAAGAATATCATCTTGCTTACTTGTAGCCATTGTGACTGGTCATTGGCTGCAGATGCCCATGCATTAACCTTGCCCTGTTTGTCCAGGCGGGCCTTCCCTGGGCCCCAGGAGAAACTGTCCATGTTCAGCGTCTGGAAGACACTGGAGGAGCTGACCTGGAAGTCTTGGATGTGTCCAGTTTTCATCCCCATTGGCTCAGAGCATCCTGGTATTAGAATGAAAAAGACAGTGGGGTAAGGGCTGTACCTACTGTCTCCTGCTTTCAAATGTGGTCCTTGAAGGAGGAGCCTGCGACTGACCTGTGAGTTCGCAGCCCAGGAGCTCCATGCGAAGGGTGCAGTGTCCCCTGCAGACTTGTGGGTAAATGCGGATGTATTGCGCTTCAATTGGTGGTGTGAAGGAGATGGCGGAAGGGGAGTTATTATCAATATTTCCTTTGAATTCCTGGGGGGGGGGGATGCATAAGTTATGCAAAACACAGCAACTTCACTGTAGTCAAGTAAAGGTAGTTGATAACTATACTATACATATAGGTGATAACTATACTGTAGGTAGGAACATATCTAGATTTGTGTTACAACAATATATTTCGTATAAAACCGAGTTTATTGCTATACTACATTCAATAATATGCTCTTCTGAATAACACAGCAGAATTAGAATAAAGTTCAAAAAGACTGGTTTTCACCTACTGAGCATGTCTATGTCTAACCCTAGATATACAAAATACGTATGTGATGAACACTTCATTAGCAGAGGACCTCATGTATGGATAATTGTCAAAGAACTTTAGAAAATTGTGCCCCCATTTCATCTCTCAGATCAAAAAGGTCCCATACAAAATGTTCCAAGCCAGCAGGATTTCACAGAGGACATGAAGGACAGAAGGACAGAAAACGTCCCTCTTAAAGGACACCATGCTCACCATGTCCCCATCTGATCCCCTGTCAATAAACATGCTCCAGATCTCTCCATCCTCACTGAAGGCCACCTTGTAGGCCTTCACATACTCCGGTTTGCCCATCCTCTTAGCTCCTTGCGTTATTAGACCCGTGATCCTCATCCTTCTCAGCAGATTTATCTAAACACAGTAAGGACAGGACTGATTAGTGATGACTGATGCTCTTTGAAATCGGAGAAGCAATTGCACTTGTGCTCCTAAGGTATGTTTGTCGTAATGCTGTATGAGTTAATTAAAATCCTGTATGCAATCATGTATCCAGAATTACTGGAAAACAGTGATAGACAAATCCGGATGAGGATTTCTGTACCTCATACGCAGAAAATGACACACTTAAATGTAAATATGTGTCTGTATGAGAAAGACAAACTGATACTGAACACAAAAATGAAACAATGGGCTCTTTCCTTGATTTGTTCACACTACACAGCTCAAAGCAATTATTTTATCATTGTCAAAAGTAATTTCCATTATTCTGACAGTCAGTCCTAGCAGAGTTAACATACAGTACAGCAAATTAACCTATTTTTAGTCTTGAATATATGCTCCAGTTAGGTTAGCTTGCTGGTATAAATTTGTGATGTTTTACCACCTCAGGTGAATATGCAGGATGACCTTATGATATACGTTTTTCTGCAATTTAATAGAGTACAGACCGTACAAAGTATTACATAAAACATGTGAATACAAACCAGATAACCAGCTATTTAGTCTCGGACATGCCGCTGTACATCCCCTGACATCAATCCAGCTGGATCTCAAAGCAAGCTCACAGCAACACACCCAGGCAAATCAACAACACTGACACTGGTGGTTTTGTGTGTGTAGCTCGTGGTAGTAAGGCTTTAGATAAACGCTGGCCAATTTACTCATTATGTGTGCAAAGGACATCAGAGTCCTGTCACACTGTTCGCTCTGTGTCTGCTAATCAGATTTGGTCCAATCCCACCTGAACAAGGCAACGTTTTGATGCTATTTGTACTCAAATATAAACCAGTGACTCATGGAAATGGTTTGCAACATTACAACTTCCCTGAAAAAAAAAATATTGGTGTTTTTGGCACCTGGCATTCTAATGTCATCATAAATATTGTTAGTTGTGTTTTATATGTGACAAAACTCATATGAAAGATTTATTATCCGACCCTTATTGCATTTTACACAATGGGTAGAGAGCAGCTGAAACCACCAAAAAGACGGTGTACCAACAGCATTCTGAAATATAAATGTATGTGGACTAAAGTAACAAAAGTTGGGACACAGCATGTGACCCGAGCACCCTATTATCCACAGAGAGCTTACCTGAATCCATGGCCAGTGATCGCTCTCAGAAGCACTCCAAGCGTTCACTAACCCCTTCCTATTGAGGCGGGCGAAGTAAGGGTACCACTTCTGTAGGCCAAACACGGCTCGCTGGGTAGATGAGGCCGTTATCTGCTGGTTTGAGATGATGCCACCCTCCATACCCAGAGGTCCAGAGCATTCTAGGTAAGACCAATATTCGTTCATTAGCATACACACATACATGGACACATTAGGATGAGGGGTGGGGAAGAAGGACAAAACAAGAAAAACAACGATAAAAGTAACGTGTGAAGATAGATAAAAAGAGATATACAAAAAGACAGTGGGATGCAGGGGGAGGGGGAGAGAGAGAGGACAAGGTGAGAGTGAAATCAACATTGATACACCAAAAGAATATCTCCATATACCACAACATGGCTTGGCCTTGACTGGTGAGAGATCGTCGATTCGGCTGTCAATCGTCCCGGTCACTGATACAGTATCAGACCCTGACTTGGAGTCTTTTGCCACCTTGCCCTCATCCAGCGTGTCAGGATAACCTGACCTGTTGAAACCTGCATCCTTGCTTTCCTCTATGAAGGATGTTTGCCTGCAGCGGCTACACAGCGACAGGTTTGCATCCCTGCATTCGGTTTTGGAGGGTGTGGTGTCTCTGCTATCGATCGACACGCCATCTTCACTTGCGAACGTATCTTTCCTTCTGTTTACCTCGTTCTCATTTATCCAGATGCAACTCGAATCGCCGTCTGTTTGCTCAGTCTTTCTGTCAGGTGGAGAGTTTTGAGCATCTCCTAAGTCGAGGCACAGAGACGTCTGGGACTTGGAGGGGAAGAGTCCCTTGAGGCTCGCTCTCAAGGAGCTCCGGCTACCCTGCTTGGAAAGCATCGCAACACCACTCCCTGCCAGGTTGGCAACTTTAAATACTCTCTTCAGAAAAACACGTAACAGAAAGAGCATGCTTCCAATCTGGGACTAATTTAATTGTGAGCTTGTGTGGATGTGTTAAGCTTCAGATTGCACCATCCTATTTAATTCCCCCCGCAAATGTTATCACCAAGAAATGTTTCTACAGAAAAGACATGGTCTGGTATGCGTCTCATCTTTAAAAACACAGTTTTAAAAGCTACAAAGTGGAATTGATTTTTAATAACACTCTATAGGAAATGTAGTACATGGTGAAGATACATTCCGCTGGTTAAAAAAAAGGGAATTAAATATTTCAGGTAATTTAGAGGACACGGTTTGGCAATCAGATGTACCGTACTGCACCGCACTGATGTTTTGCATGGTTTCATCTGAACACTCTCCAACTCGCTGACTGCAGCTCTTTCTGAGTCATGTAGCCAGTGAACAGTGACATTCCTCTGACAGTTCCCTGCAGAATGAGTAATGTCTTTACAATGGGAAGAAGATGAAATGGTCTTTCAAGTGAATCAAAAGGAAAATAAATGGCATGCAAAGTAAGAGATCTCCGTTTGAAAGAGGTATTAAATTAGTATATTTAGATACAGAACTTACTGTACTGACAGTTCCTGCCCATGAATTCTCCAGGGCATTTGCAGGTGTAGTTAGCCTCCAAATCTGTACAGATTCCTCCATTTTTGCAAGTTTTTTTTGCACACTCATTTATATCTGCAGAACAAAAAAACACTACATTCAAACATTTCCAATGACAAAGCATGCATGCATTGGCTTACTCATAGTAGGTCCAAGAACTAACTTCTGGCCACACAAAAACACAGATGATTTTGCGTAGACTTGGCTGTTGACACTCAAAAACTCCCTCACAGCCTTGATCACATCTCTCCAGGCTAGCAGTGCAACCAGGCTGCCAATTACAGCAAAAGACTTCACTTGAAAGCTGCTACAGCTCCACACAGACACATCATGACATTTTATGTACTCCAAACCAGGCAATTAACACATACACTCGGCATGGTTCTAGGTATATGTGGGTTCTTGTTTTTAGCCCTGGGGCTACTCTAGCACAATAACTGGCAATCCCCTGCCACTTAGCTTTTTGTAGTGTCTCTATATGTTTCTCTCGCCGCCCAAACTGTGTCAGTTTGGTCTCATTTGTCTCTGTCGGAGAGGAAGAGAAACAGACTTGTGGCTCTGAAGGGGGTCCTCGGTAGACGGCTGTCATGTGTGATTCATGAGGATGCTTAGTGCGTGCTGAGAAGATCCTGTCTCACGAGCCTGGGATGACCAACTAACGCTTGACTTCAGCGGGGTAAAACCGCTTTGAAGCATATCCTTCCACTGCCATGGGGGCCGTTCATAGGAATCTGCCTGGATGTTGCGGGAAGCCACAAACTGCAACTCTTAACTTCCTGAGATTTGGGGGGGAGGGGAGCGGAGTGGAAAAACTCCAGAGACTTGTTATGGAAGGGAAGTTGTGGGGTCACTCATGCTGAAATCACAGGGACCAGCGATGGCAACGTTTTCTCTTCTCCACCAGGCCCACAATGTGAGCCGTCATAGCCTTGAATCTTCCACAACACACTCCCCACCCCCCACCCTGTGGGAGATGCCATCCTGTAACAAGCCAGCAGAGGGCAGGGCATGCAGCCACGGCTGGAAGACGCCTCTGATTCATTTGCTGCACTGGGCTTTCTACTGCAACACAATCATCAGCTTCTTAAAACATGGATTTGTCAGGATGATGTTTTTTAAAACAAAAGGTTTGGTTAAAGACAACCAACCGCATTGTCACGCAATCCCTTTAAACTGAAAGCGTCAGACGAGATTACAATGTAAAAAGATGGCAATATCGTTGTGGGTTCTAAACAGTTTTATAAAGAATAAACGGTAGTGCTTCTTCCGTTGTTTAAAAGGTTAAGTTTGCTGAAACATAATTGTAGCTGTAATAGTCAGACCTGTTTAAAATGGCCTTTCACATCCCTTCAAACACTGTTGTATTGTAAACTAGACGTAACGCAAAGCGTTACAAAATATGACCGGCGAACTGTTCAGTAGGTTTTGGCACAGAATGAGTCATGGTTGTCAGTGTGTTTGTGTGTTTTTATGTGTTTTGTGTGTGTAAATTGGTTTGTGTTTCATTTTTATGTATTATAGGAATTATTTGTGATAGATTTTTGATGATTTGGTAATGTAATGTTTTGTGTACTACTTTTTTGTGGATTGTTTTGGTATATTTTTCTTTTCAATGTAGTTTGTTAAAACAGGTCACATAAAGAGGTGTGGAAACAAAGTGAAGTTTCCAACCACCAACAGGTGGCGCTATAGGTGATATCAGTCAGGCATATGTACAGGCATATGTACAGGTTTGGGCCAGCGTCCACCCTAAGACATTTTCTCTGGATCAAACAATGTTCGCAAGAGTTATAAGAGACTTTGTGTTTTGTGGCAAGCAATGGCAAGTTGGCAAAGTTTGAGGGTCTGCCACGCCCACACCTTCCGACTAATGAGAAAATCCAATATAACTTTTAGTCGCCCATGGCTGAAGAGTAACCTGACCACATATTTCAAGGCGTTACCATTAAATCTGTCGGAGGAGTTCGATCAGATGTGAGGTGTGCAAACGCCGTCAAAACGCATCTTCCACTCAAAATGGCCAACTTCCTGTGGACCTGCCACCATGGCGTGACGAGACTTTTTGGTGCGTCCAAGCATTATGAAGACGTGTACCGAATTCCGTCAAGCTACGCCAAAATAACCCCAATGCGCAGGGTTTTTTGCAATGTTCTAGGGGGCGCTACAGAGCCATTTTGCTCCATCCATGGAAGATGGACGGTTACAGGCTTGATGTCCCTGGCAAATTTGGTAATTTTTCGAGCACTTTGACATATATTCGATTAAAACACCTCATTTTTGCTTTTTAATTTTTAACTAGGTGGCGCAATACATGTAATGACTGGTTATGGTATGGGTTGACATGGCCCCTTAACACAAACATACAAGAACAATTTGGCCCTCCAAGGCCCTACGGTTCTCGGGATATTCGAAGAAAACTGCGTCGCGCCACCTACAGGCCAGTTGGTGTACAACCATATCAATCAATTTATTGCATGCCCCCCCCCGTGAACGGAATTCCACGAAACTTAACGTGCAGTCAGAAGGTGTCATAATGATCCCACACATTTGATTTCGTGCAGTTCTGACCTTGTCAACTTACAATTAACAACACTCCATTTTTGCTTTTTCATTTGTAACTAGGTGGCGCTATACATGAAATAAGTGGTAGTGGAATGGTTGACGTGGCCTCTTAAGACCAACCTACAAAAAAAATGTGGTCCTCCTTTTTTCGACTTATTCACAGAAAACTGAATCGCCCCACCCTCTTTAAAACGGGTCCAGTCCGACGGGGGTGCAACGGATCAAAACGAAAATCAATGGTTCCACGCTAATATAGTGGGGCTACATGCCCACCAAATTTCGTGCACCCCGGTGTTTCAGTGTCCCGGGAATCGTTGACAGAAAATCGGCAAAAAAAAAAAAAACTTGCGCTGTCGCGCGGCGGTCATAATAAGGGTAGCCTGAGATTTTGCTCTCTTAGATTCCATGAAAATCTAATGTTATTTTTATTGAGATTCATATAGCCCATCTGGCATAGGATTCTTTTTGGATGTCAACTGTCCAAACATGCATAGCATGATTAATTCATCTATCTATAAATCCAGAAATCTCTGTGTGTCAGTCTGTCCGTCTAGGGCGTATCTCCCTGACGGTAGTTACGTCAGTTATGAGATTTCGCAAGTAGCTTACGCATGTCATGAACCTGTGCATCCTTGATTTTGAAGATTTTTGAATTCTTAGTTCGCGAGATATTTGTATTTTACCGTTTCCCGTAGGCACTAATGGGTTATCGTTTCCCGTAGCACCGAAATGACGTCACAAATTACGTCACAAACAATATTAGCGGTATTAAAACTATCCTGCCTTCACTCAAAGTTCAGAATAGCGTTGGATACGATAAGGAGGTCCGCATTCAAATTCTTCTTGGTGAACAGATACAGACTTTTGCTCAGGTAATCTTAAGACAGTGATTGATTTTATCTATTCGTTTATATAAGCTTCTTTATATTAAGTTTCAAAGTAATGTCTAGAGTTGTACAGACATCTAACAGACAGGGAATAGTAATCCATCAAAATATTCATATTGTTTATTAGTATAGCGTATTTTTACAGTACATTTCTGCACTTATTTGACTTACAACTTGGCAAACTCATTTCATAAGCATGGTTGAAATGTAACTGTGATTACAGCACTTATTCATGGCATATGCAAAACGCATGAATTTTACTCTATACAACTCTCTCTCTGAATTCATAGTTCGCGAGATATTTCTATTTTATCGTTTACAAATGGTAGCTTATTGATAAGCCTCGGAGGCTTTCAGATTTAAAATCCATTGCTTTCCCGTCTGTTGCTATGGAGTCCACGAAATACGCGCAAATCTCGCTGTAAGTTATGTTGGGCCCACGTCGTCATGTTATCCTCCCAGTCCTGCACTGAATTCGGGTGGGGGATAGTAACGCCATCTCCATTCAGAGTATTTAAACTGTGTTCCCATTGTTAGGACATAATTAGATTACGATCTGTCTGAGAATGGGCTGTCAAAGCTAGCATCATCGAAGTCATACAGTAGCCTACAGTACAGTAGGCTACATACATTCAATAAAATGAACCTACATTTGAGTCCAACTGCATGACCATTCTTACCCTACACTTACCCTTACAATAAAGAAGTGATCCTATTTCAACCATAACTTAATTTTAAATAATTTCTTTCTTTATGACATTTAGTTTATAGTTTAGACAGCAACTTTAACATCTATATTCAACTGCATCCACTACATAATCTCAAACTTTATTTGTTGGTATATCTCCAAAAAGGCTATACAACATAAAAACATTTCTTAATGAAAAGGAAACATGCATCACAATAATACTTCAGTGTAACATGTACCTATGTGGAGTGCAAATATGTCTTGCTATTACACTACCCAACAGCTACACCTACGTCTGCTAACACTACAGAATGCATAATTCCTACGGGCACTGCACTTGTGTGTTTAATGAAACACATTCACTTCGGAGCTAGGTGTTGATACGAAGAAGGTTGAACTGTTAAATGTTTCAGCAGACATTCTAGCACTTGCTGAGGTGTGACTTTAAGGCAGGAGAGATAACTCCACTTCACCCCATTCCCAAATAGCATAGTTGACATAGTTGCTGTGTGGGGGCAACCGCTAATTCTCTTGTAACTATGGCATTCAACATTAACTAGATTGAAATGTTATCCTTTACATTGATTTTTTTACTTGGAATTATTCAGGGAACAAACTGTGGGATATTTGGTGTTGTCAGTGCATCCAGAACCCCAGCAGGACAAAACAGGTGAGGGAAAGCTGAGCATTGGATCAAAAGGTGAGATGGGACATAATACGAGGCTACTGGTGACTGTTTGCAATCAGCTACTGTTAGACCAGGTAGTATTCATATTGGCATCTTTGCAGTGAGACAAATGTTAGAGTAGTCAGGCTAATTCATTATTTAAAGGCTTTGCCAACTATGAGAGCTAGCCTTTGTTCACTCATCACTTTCCCACTGAGAATGAGTTCAATACCGTACACCCTCAAGCAAATCATTCTATGGTAGGTCTAGTTGACATGTAGACGTTACGCAAAAAAACATGTGGGACGCTGAGGAGTCTTCAAACTGTGAATGTTATGAATATACTTAGACACAGATTTATCAGTTGTATCTAAGCAACAGGATGTGCTAACACTCATTCTGCCTAAATATAAATGTGGAATGCAAGAGGTCCATTTTCTCTGGTAAATATTTGCCAGCTGCAAATGTACAGATCCTGCAAACCAAACAAAGCAGAGGAATACTACGCACTGTAGTAGTCCCATGCTTTATTGACAATACCACTGGAAACCAAATGTTTGTCAGTAACTGAGCACATTTCTACAGTGCTAATGTAGTCAATAGCTGACATTTTCCCCAGGTTTTTCCCTTGCAAAGCAATCTCATCTGCCCCATACCATCACATATTTACAGAGGGTTTGTTAAGAAATGTGATTTGAGAAGAGTTGATAAGTACATTTAAACAATAAAATGCTTCTATTTCTTTTCTGAATGTATTGCTTTGCTCATCCTTCTGCCTAAAAAAACAAAACAAAAATACAACACACTAACAAGGGAAAAAAACATCTTGGGCACTGGTTACCACTGGTTCCTACTCTCATTAGGAAAAAGGTCAGGTCTAGCACAGCTATGCCTGACTGTCTGAAACCGATTACCATTCGGCGGTCGGCCTCTTCCACAGTCTTTGTACAAGATTGTACTGACCCTCACAAACATAATTACGTTACCCCATGGAGGGTAAAACACATATCCATGAATCCCCCACCAAAGCGTTCTCTGAGAATATCTACCTGGCTGCAGGCGTATGATTTGCGTGTGTATTTCCTTCCCTGATGGATGGCAAGAGAGATAATCATAGCCACATGTCAGGAGAGATATAGACACAACGTATCTCTCTTTACTGCCATCGTGCACATGGCTCTAATGTTATTTAAGCCATGCCACCAGGAGCTTGCAGAGCAAAGCCATTAAGATTGAGTCAGCCTCCATCTACAGCCATGTGGGTATGTGGTAGCCATGTAGCTCCAGAGATGAATGCCTCTGTGTTTGCTGGTGTGTGGAGCGCAGCTCATCATAATGTCTCATCCAGCAGACAAAGGCTCCCTAAGCCAACAGGCTGTGGGGAAAGGATCTTCATCAGGCGGGCATCACTCTGCGTGAATCTGGATGAAACAACTCAATTAAAGCATAACTCCTGGCCTCGGGTTGCCATGTTTTCTGGAAGCCGCTGTTCAATCTATTACACAGTTGGCCTCTGAGGACATTTCTTTAGCGGCTGTGGCATCTTTGCATTAAATATAGACCACGGAAGACAGCAGGCAGAGAGAGCGAAGAAAATTAAGGTCACCGATGCAAATGTAACGGTGGGCCCCATTCGTGCTCTGGATAGATGTGGCACACTTTCCCTGGTGGGGAGAGGAATGCATAATTCATACTCTGTGAGATTATCAGCTATTCTTTGGAGTAAGGGAGCGATACAAGGCCTGTTGGATCATGGGCAAGCCCACAAGAGTACTGAGTTCTCCAATATGCTAATAAACCCTGTCCTAGAATCAGTTTCTTATGTCTTGTAGGCCCGATAGGATAACACTGATTGATTTTACAGACACAAGTCCTTTTTTTAACTATGAGGTCTTGTGGGAGTTGGCCTGATCTAGGAATCATAAAAAGATGTTTGTGCTGCTATCACATCTAGTAGACTGAAGATATTGGAAAAGGCAAAAGCAAGAACAGAGCAAGAACTAACCACACAAGTGTTTAGACAACAGCCCAACAAGAAAAATACGTGCAAAAATAGAACCAACCCAAAGGTCACACAAAGTGAAAAACATGCATTCTTAGTCCATATATTCACAAGCCTTACTGTGTTGGCAGAGGACTCCGTCGAAGCCAGGAGGACATTTGCACAGATACCCAACAAAGGAGTCTCCCCTCTGCTCCTCATTGGTCTCACAGACTCCCCCATTGTGACAAGGGTTTGGATGACAAGGCCCTACAGGTGACAAAGAGATGTTCACAACATCACTGAATACTAGGACATACCTGCTAAACACTGAAGGTGTGGCACACTGAGAACACAAATGATCTGCCTAAATGAGCTGGGAGCAGCTTGACCCAGGCTGAATCATTTTCATAGTGGTGATTCATTGTTAACTGCCAGAATGCCTTGGAGTCGGTTATTGTTCAAACAAGTGAGCCATAGAATTTGGGAAATCATGACCATTAGGAAAAACCAGAGCTGTTGTCATGGGCGGATAATGAGTATTTGTGCATTTATTTCAGAAAAGAAACACACCAAGATAAGAAAAACAGCAATTATTCAAAATAAAAATTTGCTTTCTCTTTGGGTAGGAAGCATGCCATTTGGAACAATTAAAATGAACACATCAAACCTAAATATACAGAGATGCCAGCGTAGGCTTTGTGAAGCCTTATAGTGCTTAGAGGCACCAGCAGCCATGATACTGATGAGTCTTCTTAACTTCAGCACAGATAAGTGTCATGGCACGCTGCCTTTGGGCAACACTTTCACAACAAACAACTGTCAGCTCGTTGCTATTTTCAGCTATCATTTAGCAACTGCCTTTCTTCCTAAAATCTCAAGCAAAGCAGAGGACAAAAGGTTGTTGGACTTCAGGAATGGTAATTCCCTGCTGTCTAGCCAGCTTGTGCTTTTGACAGTCCTAGCATAGCTTGCTCCTATGAAACTACAGAAACCATCAGATAAATCATTCAATGGTAGTGGAGCTGAACAGCATGTGAATCCAGCCATCCAACTCACAATCTTATCATGATGCACACAAAAGGGGTGGTCCAGTAGTTCACTCATAAACCATGCTGTGCTGTTGACCATAAGTCATGGTTATATGTTGTGAGGTTGGCCGTTCTGTTACTATTGTAATCTTGAGCATTAAAAGGCACAGAGCAAAAATGTTGAAAAAACCTGGACTGGACTCTGACAACTTCAACAACTACAGGCCTATTTCCAACTTGCCTTTTCTCTCCAAAGTTTTTGAGAAGATAGTGGCAACTCAACTCCAGGATCACCTGAAGGCCAATGATCTCTTTGAACCATTCCAATCTGGATTCCGTCATATGCATAGTACTGAAACGGTCATGATCAAGATTACTAATGATCTCCTCTGTGCAGCTGATGATGGACTTATCTCCATTCTGATTCTCCTTGATCTCAGTGCAGCCTTCGATACTATCTCTCACCATCTTCTGCTGGAACGTCTAGCTCAGTGGTTCTCAACCTTTTTTCAGTGATGTACCCCCTGTGAAATATTTTTTGAGCCAAGTACCCCCTAACCAGTGCAAAGCATTTTTGGTTGAAAAAAATATGTAATACACAGCGCTATGCCATCATTGTCTGATTTATTAAACTGTCACCACTGAAGATTGAACATTGTTGCATTGAACTGAGTGCGTTTGCAATTACATTTTAGTACGAAACTTGTGCTTGTGCTTCACTGAAAATCTTTGTCAGTCTTGGTGGCAGGGAGGCAACTGCTGTGATCAAGCTCTTCTGCACAGTCTGTTTCTCTGCTTTGTTTTGATCACAGTCATTGCAGAGAAAGAGGCCTCACATAAATATGTGGGTAGTAGGGCAGGGTAAGGGTAGTAGCTGCTCCAAAGCGCTCTCTCCCAGGTCAGGGTGCTCCTGTGTGAGTGTGGATGTGGCAAACTTCATCTGGAGGCCACGGTCAGATGACACTTCCAGGAGTGTTTCCAGATTAGTGACAGGTAGCTTACTTCCACATGCTTCGGACAAGAGAAATGGGGTTTTCACCCAATCCAGCTGTGTAGACTTATCCTCCATATCAGGAAAGTAGGACATTGAAAAATAAATGTTTTAACCAAATTGGTCAAATGTCCCACGATGTCCAACTTGACTGGAGCTCTGTCCACATCCTCACTAGAGAGAAAATCATCCATCTGAGCAAAGCAGGTAATATTCCCCTGTGCAGAGGCTCTTCTCCACAGCTCTGCTTTCTTCAGGAAGCCTCCCACCTTGTCATACAGTTTTAAAATGCTGGTGTCCTTTCCCTGCAGATATATTCAGTTTGTTCAGTTTGCTGAATATATCTGCCAGATAGCACATATTTGCAACTGTGTGGCATGGGGAGATCTGTGCTCAATCAGAAAGGTGTGTACTTCAGATCGTAATTCCAACAGCCGTTTGAGTATTCTCCCTCGAGAGAGAGCCAACGCACTTCTGTGTGCAGCAGGAGTTGTGTGTGTTCAGGTCCCACGTTTTCTTGAAAAAAAAATGCGATTATTATACAGTTACTTGCCAAAACGATAGAAGACATTCCTCCAGAATACCTCTTTTTAAAGAGTTTGTTGCCATTTCGTGATTTCCGCTAAGAAAAAAATAGTTTTTCACACAAATGCGTACCAACCCACCTTCTGACTTCAAGTTTCAGTGACCTTCCGTTACGTCACTACTTACGGAAGGATACTTGCGGAATGAATGAAAGATGTGAATTAGAAGCAAAAAACCTGTTGCCAATGGCAGCGGTCATAAACTTTTCGCAGCAGTGAAAATCAAGAAATTACAAACCTGTGAACGTAGACATTTAACCCACATATGGATACAAATCAACAGAACTTTTGGAACATTCTGAAGAGCCGTATAATAATTATTTTTAAAGGATTTTTGAATAGAGGCTAATTTTAAATATATCTTAAAAAAATCTCACGTACCCCCTGGACTACCTTCACGTACCCCCAGGGAGAGTACTGCTGTGACAAGAGGGGTGCCCCAGGGGTCTGTGTTAGGCCCTCTGTTGTTCATCATCTTCCTCCTCCCACTTGGCACTATCCTCAGGCAACATGGTGTTCAGTTCCACTGTTATGCTGACGACACCCAGCTCTAACTTTCAACAAAGCCCACTGCTACTCTTCCACCAGCTGTACTTACTGCCTGCCTCCATGGCATCAACTTATGGATGACACAAAATTACCTGGTTGGCTCCAAATCAGCTCTTGCTAAGATGGAACCTTTCACCATATGTGTTGATAGCAGCACCATCCCTTGCTCCAACCAGGTCAAGAGCCTTGGTGTCATACTGGACAATACACATAAACAGTATGTCAAGAAGTGCCTTTTACCATCTAAGGAACATTGCACGGCTTCGCCCAGCGCTCACCCAGCAGAGTGCAGAAGTCCTTGTGAATGCATATGTGACATCCCGCCTCGACTACTGTTATTCCATCTTGTCTGGAATCCCAAATAAGCTACTCCACCGGCTCGAACTCATCCAGAATTCTGCAGCAAGGATTGTAACACGCTCTAAATCCATCAGCCATGTAACACCATTGCTTATGCAACTGCACTGGCTTCCAGTAGCCTACCGAATTAACTTTAAAGTCCTGCTCCTCTCTGACCTCCTGGAATCTTACACTCCTGCCCGCTCACTGAGATCCTCCTTAGCAGGCCTACTGCATGTCCCTAAGGCGAACCTCAGAACCCTGGAGAGAGGGCTTTCAGCCACATCGCCCCCAAGTTGTGGAATTCACTGCCAGACTACATCAGAGACTGTGACTCAATTACTGACTTTAAAAGCAGACTTAAAACTAATTTCTTCAAGATAGCTTATGGACTGACTTTTATTTTTCTTATTTTTATTTATTTCTATGTGATGACTGTAATTCTAACAACCTGTTTGTGAAGTGACCTTGGGTGTCATGAAAGGCGCTTTAAATAAAGTATTATTTATTATTAAAAACAAACATAAATCCGTACTCAAACAGTTCTCAAAACCTAGCCAACTAGTCAATCAGTATCCAAAGTGGGCTAAAGTACTTCTGTTCAAGGTAGCAATACATTGCTAAGTCAATACGTTTCCTTGAGTTTGGTTACAAGCGGTTAACAAAAATGTGCTCACCCCCTCCCCCTATTTCCGTACCGGTGCTCAGGTGCCTATAGCCACTCATTAATTTCCTACACCATTACTCACGTGACTTGCCTACAGTCCCACAAGTGCCAAAATAAAAGCTCCAGTGCAGCGACACATACAAAACTCAGTTGTATATGGCCGCTACAGAGATGGCATCTAACGTCGACCACAACACCCAGAGTCTGTCCAGATTCCCTTGCTGCTTCACAGAAGATCACAGGGCGACAGGGTAACAGATGAGTCATATGTGTTCTGCTTCAACTGTCACAACATCCAGAGCTCCCAGCGAGAGCAAGCAACCCTCTGTAGCTTCATCACCGCGTCTACAACACCCTCGAGCATGACCTGCAGCTGCACAGGCCTTTTCTGCCCCATAGGGAGAGCTTTGTGTACATGAGTCCCGGGGCACTGAAAGACAAGGGGGCCCTTCTAGTGCTGATCCAGGACGCGGACACCATGCGTTGTGGGGTGTGGAGTCTGCTGTGTCTGGAACGGCATGATCTCCTATGTAAAAAGGCTCTTTCTCCTTAAACACACTACAAAGACTCATTTGGGACTTCAGCTCAAGCTCACTCAGACACACAAAGTGTTTTTTGCAAGTCACATTTGGCTCTGCAGTGTACACAGTATTGCATTCAACTGTGTTCCTTGACTTAATCTTCTAGAGTGCTGCTGAGCATGCTGTGGTGGTCGCTCATGGTTACGGTGGACTGGCATTTGTGGATCTCCTGAGTGGAGAGCCATGTGTCAGCAGTTGCCTTCATAGACTCCTCCCACAATGTGTGGCACCAACCCCTGAGGGTGGATGGGCGTGGATGGCTCTGTGCCCACTCTAGGAGGTGGGTGTTGAGCAGTAAACCCATGAACGGGCCAGTGGGCACCCTAAGGACTGACATGCAGCTTTCCGCCGGCACCCTTTGCCACGACAGTGCCTCAGCTGCCTGCATGGAGTCTGTGTTTAGATACTCCACCAAGTCAATAAGACCCAGACCATCACCTACTATGGTGAAATCTGTGAGTTTGTTGTACACTGGAGAGTATCATACCACAATAATGATCAATAAAACAAAGTTTAAAAGAGTTCATACATTTATTGTAATGATCTAATCTTAAAAATTTAGGTTTACCAAAGAATCAAGCTAAGATTAGAGCCATCAATATTGGGCCATTCTGACACATGAATAAACTCAAACTTAAATGTCATGTTGGGTTGTTTCCATGGGAAACAAAGGGTTCATCAGTTTCAGACAACTGACAAGTTTGTTCATTTCTTTATCCTACACTAGATGCCATGGTACAGTCGATTGTACTTAGGAATGTTTCTAAGGGGGTCTGAACGATTAGCTTTCCTCTCATGGCTCCTCGATAGTTCGCCTCTGAGCTGTGGCTGACCCCTGACCGACAGATAGCTGCTGCTTGACACACACATTGTTGCAAATTGTACATCATAAGCTACATAAAGTACATATTATAGGTTCAATAATATAAGACAGATGATAAACATTGACACATGAAACACTGTTCGCCAATCGCCTATCCCAATGCAATCTTGTCTTGTTGTACTCGATTTTTTGTCAGATCTAGCTGACTGAATGAATGAATGGACACAATCTCTCGTGCTGCATATTCCAACAATCAAAATACTAGAAAGACGGCCATTCTAGAACATCTTTGAGCTGTGAGCTAGAGCTTGCCCCACTGGCTGCTGGCTGGCTTGTTTGAGCCTGTGTTGTGTAGGGTACGCAACTGAACGTTTGGTCATTGTTTTTTTGTGCTATCTTTATTTAATTTGCATCCCGGGTCTGTTGTTGGTCACAATGAAAACCGGGGACAGCTCCAGCCGGGGACAGGCCACCAAAAAAGGGGACAGTGACCCTAACACAAGTTCATATTCACTTCTCAAATTAGAGAAGGCTAGGATAGTTCAAAGCTTGGTTTACTGGCATGAGACCTCCCATGTTTTACCCCTGTCGAGGAGGTTTGCGCTCCATAATATCCCTTCAATCAATTCAGTTTGGTGGGAATACACATCATCCGTGACTTTATTGTTATGGAAGGCTGAATGTGACTTATTGTTAATGAAAATGTGTAACCTATCTTAATTTTTTTACGTGATACATTAATGGGATTAGTATGTGAAAAGAAATGAGAGAGGCACCTGATTGTTAACTGCAGGGCTGCAGAAATGTAGCAAAATCAATGTTTAAGCTGGTTAATATCTAGGAAATTACTATATTGCTATTTTCCGGATATAAGGTGAAGATACTGAAGAATTGTCTGATTATTTAAAGATATAGCCCACTGTAAAACACACACCCAGGCCTTCAAGACCGTGACAAGCCATATTCATTGCCACTGGCTATTCCAACCCTCTGTTTAATCTTGGCAATATCACACAAGAACACTTCCACATAACAATATATTCAGAGGCGCTGAGCTCATACTCACATGTCAAACCAATCTCTCCGGACAGTGAGCTGAGGCAGTCTCCCCCATTTCCACACAGAACGGGCTTGCACACTTTCCCTGTGCAGGATGAAGAAGACAGGAGGAGAGAATGAATCTCCTTATCACAAAGGGGACATTTACCACTGAGCCAGTGTCAGACAAGGGAAACATGCTGTTATAGATGCTCATTAAATCACCTGACGTGAGATTAAGATTATCACCATGAAACGCTGCCTGGATTTGACATGATATCAGATTAAAGTCAGTTTAGAAACACAGTATGCAGTGTGATTTCTATCTCTGCAATGTAAAGAAACGAAAGACTGTGCACTCAATCAGTTTCAGTCTTATCTGCATGTTCATGTGCACTCCCATTTTCACATTGTTTGTATATCTTTGAGCAGTGTCTTTTCCAGATTTGTTTTCCTTCAGAATCACCAGCCTTCTCATGTTGCCGCACATCCTCCGAGGGACTCCACTACAAAGCTGATGTACCTTAGAACTTAAAATACATGTATTCTTTCATTGCACTGTTTTGAAATCCTGAAAAATCCAGGAGAGTCGAGGTCTTGCAAAAATGCATTCCCTCTTGGGAGAACAAGCTGGGAACCAGTGAAGAAGATGTCTTTTTTAGAAAGAGGAAGGTAAAAAGTCCACTGCAACCCAAGGGGGGGGGGGGGGGGGGGGAACTCAATGTTCATTTGCATATATCACAAAGACTCAGAGCCAAAGCTCTACCCCACCCTGGGTTTAGCTGAGTTTGTTTTATCATGTGGATGAATGTTCCATGTTGCCAACGTGAGAATGATTTAATGCTTCAACATCTCTAATGAATATGCCTGCGTTCATTTATTGAATCAACCTGTTTTTGGCTAAAAGTGCCTATGTAGCAGCCTGGTTTCACTTCAGCCAGGAACTCAGATCAGTGAGGTAAAAAGTTACCTTCCACTGGGGAAAAGGTTTATTTTGAATTTATCTCCAGAAGTCGTCATGGTAAAAAGTGCAGCATTGAGACAGTGTATCTGTATCAATTTGGTTTCAGATGGTAACTACAGAATGTCAAAAGATTATGATGTAAGGTTTTGACTGAATTACCATAAACACCTCTGTAATGGAATTGTATATTTTCTCTTAATGAAATTTACTTTCTGAAGCATTTCATTCAGAAACGTATTCCAGCATTTACTTTAATCAAAATATGGACATGTGGGTAGACTTTACAGGCAAAATATAATGAGTACTAAGGTAAATGCTTATTGAACACTCCCCACTCTTGCAACATTCACATTCAGATTCCAGCTGAAATCAATGCACAACTATACTGATAAAAAATAGATACCTCCCTTGCTGGAAAGCCTCCAGCAGTAATAGTTTAAATATGTAGTGCGGACGGTTACAGTGAATGTATTCCCATCTCAGCTAACACTGAATTTAACCCATTATCCCTCAGAATGGCAGCCATAGATTAGTGTTTAACACTTCTGTCATGCTCCAGACATCATTTTTTAAACAGAAAAATATCCTTATCTAAATAAATTAAGTTGTGAAGGTTCCTGTAAGCCTATAAAACAATGGTCCACAGAGCGCAACCAATTCAGCCAGTAATTCCAATGGCTTCTCGGAGAATCACTGGAGTGTTGTTAGAACATCTCATAACTAGACACACAGGCAAGGCAAAAAAGAAGTTGGTATATCTTCACTATTTTTACACACAAAATACAGTATACTTGTATATAGGCCTACTTATATATCCATATCATCTTAGCCTATTGTGGCTCATGACACGCTGGAAAACGCACGTATATTCAGCTTCGTGTAGGCAATTTCTCGAATACAATTCCACGGTGGTGCTGAGGCTTAGTTTGACCTCAACTCGCTCCACCGGTATACAACAAAATGTTGATGAACTCTTCGAATGAAGAAACGTGTGGTCTTTCAACCTTAAAGATATAAACAATGCTGAGACCTATAACAGGCTGTTATGATTGCTTTATGCTTTAGTAACGTTAGTAACGTAGCCTATACTATTGCTAAACTAAACGAGCAGCCTGACACCATTTCTATACAGTAACAATCTAGTTAATAGTTAATTAATGACGATAGGCTACAAGTAAAGCTGAAAATAGCATGCAGTCTTTGTTCAGCGAGTTGCTTAGATTAAGTCCTCTCCATTATACATGGCGCATACAAGTGCCCTAACTTAAATGAAACTACTACCCCACATGCATTTTGGAAAAATAACATCTATACATCGCAATGAAACTCTGAAAGTCTGAGCATATGGTGCATAACTCTTAACTGCTTTCTGTGAGATATAGCCAGAATATCACCGGCTAGGCTGAATGTATGACCTCTTCAAAAGTCTTGCTAGCTAGCGACTATGTTCACCATAGTATTTACACTCACCATTCATCGGATGTGGGACAGTTGCGCTAATGCGGAGAACCACGACCAAAAATAAAGGTACCATTTCGTACACTTTCCAAAGTATAATTTTCATCATAGACTACGTACAGTAAATCCTCTTAACGTTTTGGATTTCGTCGCTGGATGATGTTTGTGGAAGTTTACAGTCCGTTGCAGGTGCGATAGCCCAGCAATATGTTATTAGGAGAGATGCTGCTTGATACTGAACCACCTCATCTTACTGCAGTGTGATGATGGTTGGTGCACAACAGGACAGAGGACGCGCGTCTTTAGATTGCTCTCAGTGCATCAGATGCACGGACTGAGGCGCAACTAAGGCAAATACAAATAATAAGCCCTTGATGGTATGGTGAAACGGACGCGGTTTTTTCTATATAATAATTTTCTCAACAATAATAGAATCGAATAAGCCATAAAAAAAGCATTAGGTGAATTGACGCATTTACATATAAGCAAAATAAAAGTTTGTAAGTTTAGAGTTGTATGTCATTATTTATGTAATCCAGACAGTTGTTTTCAATCTAATACATGGGGAAGACACTGTAGAGAACACCATAACACTTACATTTATTTCTGCCCTTACACTTGGAGGTCAGTGTGTTTCATTATCTATTCACTGGGTGCTCAAAGCCCATATGCAAGTGAGTTAGTGAGTGGCAGGATTTCTAATTATGCTGCTCTCACATAGGTCAGAAGCAGCAAATCTGTGTGTCTTCTCATTAACTCAAGATTGATGTTGAAATTACAGTGTTGCCTTTATTGACTCTTCGCTTCAGAAGGGCCAATGCTGATGCATTACTCTGGTCAGCACATAAATGCCTATTGAACACGCTCTGCATGCCATGGACTCAATGGGATAATGGCAGGTCCAATTTACTGGTACTACACTAAGAGCACTTGAAATGACTGGCTGTTGCTGATGGGATCAAGACATATTGAAAGATCTGCAGATTATAAAGTTTATATATAAAGAAAACAGGGCTATGGCAATTGTTTGGACATCCTCTCTTTGTCTGTCTCTGTCTGTCTGTTTATCTGTCTCTTTGTGTAATTCTGTTTCAGCCAATTACATAATTCAGTTTCTGCAAATTACACATTTAAAAAAGCACATCAACTAACCTATCCAAAGAGAATATATGTATACGAATCGGAGCAAACAACTGGAACCCATATACTGTATAGCCTCCATCTAATTTGCTCTAAATCCCCAGTATTACCACAGGGACAGGGCTCTGATTGCAAGAAACACTTTGAATACACAAAAGGAACATGAAGACCTGATGCATGAGGTGAGAAGGTGGGAGAGGTATCTTCAGTCAGACTGGAAAAATAGGTTAATAAGAATCAGAAGAGAGAATTCCCTCTGCTGATTCCCTTGCAGTGGTTAGGTTAAAGTGCTACACAGTATATTTCATTAAAAGTGACACATGAAGTTTGAAAGAGATGAGGTTGCTATTTTGGTATTAGGTTCTGTGTGTTGTTTACACAAATATGTAAGCTACCTGTTCCCTCTAATGACCTAAACCACAGTGGTATCCGCAGTTTAGATTTGACATTGAGGCTTTATCATTTTCTTTGGCACTGTTGGATAAATGCCCATCGGATACTTTCCGTACTATGGTTAAAAAAAAGGGACCTGTGCCATGTTCAGTTGTCAAAAGTTATGTTCATAATTGCTCAAATTCCAAGAGAAAGCCAGTGTTGAGTGTGTTTCTGTCTCCCCCTGCAGTTTTTCAGTAACTGTCAGTGTCAGACACTGCATGCTTGTATGTATACAGCATATGTATGTCTCATGTGTTTGTGTTAACAGAAAGACAGATTACATTACAATTCATTTATTTAAATGAAAGATCTCTATTCCTCCTCCTCCTCATCTATTACTGAACGACTCTTGATTAGGATTTTTGTCACGTCTAGTATGCGTAAGATATGTCCGGTCAGAATGTGGTATGAAGGTCATGCTAACATCACTGACCTTCATGCCTTGTCTCTTTAACTTGGGAGAATGTGGTAGGCTGAAAAGAGATGCACAGTCGTTTTTGAGATTCCTGGTAATTGAATTGCTTCTTCCATTCCCTGTTTCAACATGATTTTCTGCGAAGAAGTGCCATGAAAACTCACTCAAGTAGAAATCTTCCCCAATGGTACCATCTACTGGACAAAAACAAACTTGCACAAATCAAAGTCAACACTGAACTCCCATGACCTCAGAACTTAAATTAAGTATTTGTGGAAATAAACCATCAACGCATCTGTAACATTCAGCTGATGTCACCAAACAGATATGATCATTTACACCTTACTGCTTTGATTGTGATGATGGTCATGGTTTGGCGGCCATAATTAAATACACAGTTGGACACATTGATTTTTTTCACAGGAAAGTCTATAGCAGAATTTGTATTGCTTATTAAAGATGCAGGTCTAGTTGTCTATTGTTATTTAGGCAATTTGCTATATTAACCTAATTGCGCTAACAAGGAAACAAATTGTTACCTTTAGTTGAGCACTCTACTATGAGGTGCCGTTACCAATCCTGTGATATGGAACTGAAGCGGGATTGAAGAATTCATGTCAACCAACCTCTCTACTCAACCACTAAAAAATGTTGTAAAGAGTAGGCAAAGGATAAAACAATGTTCTTACTAGCTGTTTCACGTTTGAAAAAAAAAAAAAAGCAACTGACAACTATAAGACAACTATAAGAAGCCTAGCTATTCCTTTTGGTCACCCATAGCACAAACAAACAATATTCCTTGATAATGGCACGTGTTATCATAACTTGAATCCTACAGCCCGGGCTACAATGTGCACAGAAATGTTAGCTTAGTGATTTCCTTGCACAACTGTATTCAAACGGGCACGCGCGCTCTAAGGATAATACAAGAGGGAACAGGGGTAAGTAGAACTGGGAGGGAGGGTGCAGCCGTGACCGAATGACACCAGCTATGTTACAAGCCAGCTAAATGACTACGAGGTGGACACCTAAACGTCGAAAAAGCTGACCAGTGTGTCTATTTAAAAGTTTTGAGACATGTTCAAGAACATACGACTGGTAAGGCTCCCTGAAATGCAACGGATGCTGGAAAGAAACTTTGTCAAAACACAGAAGGCTTTGACCAGCTTCTGTTAACGGAGCGCACTGATTCAGTTGCACTAGGCTAGCTAGGTAGTAACTTTGCTAGCTACCTAGCTAGATAAATGGCGAAGTAAACTCAAGATAGCTAGCTAGCTAAGGTTAGCTGTGGGACAAGTGGACTGCACGTCCAGCTGACGTTGGGAGAGAAAACAAGGCGACGTTGACAAATATGTTGCCGCGTAAAATGTTGCTTTAACACTATAGTTTTAATAGTGCAAACTTGGCAGCTGGACTGACATTTATCATGAAGACTTAAATTGAGGTCCCGTGTACTTGCTATTGCAAGTATCACCTAGGAAGCTATCTAGCTAACGGGCTCACTACAAGTAGTTAGCTGTTACACTGAGTGAGGAACGTTAGCTGCTGAAGTGGAGAGATTGTTTCGGAGTTGTTTAAAAGTTGTCAAAGTTTAGGGAGAAAGTACTGCGAGTGGTAGAGAGGAGGGACCGGTTTCCCCACTTAAAATAACTAACTTATTGAAACGTTTTTACGAAAGAAAATGATGGCAACAGAGGACTGTGGCGAGGAGACGGACCCTGCTTCGCTGGTGACACAGATAGATGGCGCAGGAGTATTGGACACAGCCCGACTTGCGTTTTGTCCAAAGCCCAGGATGCGGATGCCGGAGACGGGCCCGACCTTAGCTATGGACACTAACCGCACCTTGGGGTCACCAGAAGTGTCCCATCGGATGTCGTTAGACTGGTCAGTTGGGGTGGAATCGAAACCGGGAACAGTATCACAGATTAACAAAGATGGGAACAGGGTGGCAGAGTTCCCATCGGAGGGAATTGGTGGTCAGATATTACCCAACACTGCAAGTCCGGATGGGAGCGCTGCCCTTCCCTTGGTGCCACCGCCCCGCACTTGTGGGATATTGGGAACAGTGGATGAAGGCGATGGACTGGACTGCCAGGAATACGAAGAAGAGGAAGTTGTCTTCTCCCTCACCGCCCCTCCACTTAATCAGTAAGTTCATTTTCAATTTTAATTAAGTCAGTCCTCCATGCTCATAAATCCTAATTAGTGACCATAGTTTAAAATACTCCGTGGTTTGTTAGTATAATTTATGTGGTGGGGATGTTCACTCTAGTGTTGCTAAAACATGACCAAGAAACGATTTGAAGTGGCGTGCAGGTTGTAAGGATACAGAGCCTGAAAGTAACAATCGATTTGTGGTTTCCACGAGGATTAGGGAGGGATTTAGGATTTAGCCCATTACATCTGAAAACTCGGATCTCAGGGCCAACTGCTTAAATCCTGCATTTGTGTCTAGAGGTTATTATTATTATTAGATGCGAAATAGTTGTTATAGTTGTTGCTGCTGCTGCTGCTGCTCTTGTTGATACTGCAGTTAATTCGACTGTCAGTTGGATAATGACTACTGGGCAATTATGAATTCCTATCTTATATTTGTATATCTTATATATGTTGCACTAGACTAATCAGATGGTTAGGAAACTAGCGTTTATCTCAGATTATTATGATCCTTATTATGACAGGTGGTATCATGGGAAACTAGATCGGACCATGGCTGAGGAGCGGTTGCAGCAGGCCCGGAACCCTGGCAGCTATCTCATCAGGGAGAGCGACCGGCGGCCTGGCTCCTTTGTGCTCTCCTTCCTCAGCATGACCAATGTGGTGAACCACTTCAGGTACAGCTGCACATGAACCTTATGCATTCACATAATGCACAGACGCACGCACACACACACACACACACTTTCTCACACACACACACACACACGCACACACACACACACACACACACACACACACACACACGCACACACACACACACACACACACACACACACACACACCCCTGCACGCACCCACATCAGAGCAAGGCCACACATCAAGTGTTATGCGTATCAGATCCACAAATATCTATCTATAAATCCAGAAATCTCTGTGTGTCTGTCTGTCTGTCTGTCTGTCAGTCAGTCTGTCTAGGGCGTATCTCCCTGACGTTAGTTACGTTAGTTATGAGATTTTGCATGTAGCTTACGCATGTCATGAACCTGTGCATCCTTGATTTTGAAGATTTCTGAATTCATAGTTTGCGACATATTTGTATTTTATCTTTTGCCGTAGGCACTATGGGTAGTGAGGCACTATGGGTAGTTTAGTAATTCAGAGAAAGAGGGGCGGACCCGCGCGACGTGAATGATGTCATAGAACAGTCGTCGTCATATATGTTACCCCAGCTGATGCGTATGGGCCTGGCATGTAACCAACTCTCATTACCATGTTAAGTAGTATTGTAGTATATTGTAGTTTGATGTATTTGTATAAGAGTTAGCTTTCTATTCAACGTTGCTGGTTAGCCTAGACCAGTGACCATGCGTTCATGCATCTACTGACGCAATGAGAAGAGGTTTTCCGATGTGCAAATATGTCTTGCTATTACACTACCCAACAGCTACACCTACGTCTGCTAACACTACAGAATGCATAATTCCTACGGGCACTGCACAAGTATAGTATATTTTACAACGTCTTGCTGTTACTTTGTGGCATAGGTAGAAAAGCACTGGAAAACATAGCCTAACAACATCTACATCCATGGTATCGTAAGCAGCTTAGTATAAGAAGGCCAGTTAAATGTCAGTTTAAGTTTAATGGCTACATCTTAACATGTATGTTTTTGTAATCTGTAATTTTCTGATATTTTGCCTGTGCAGGATTATTGCCATGTGTGGAGACTATTATATAGGAGGCAGACGGTTCTCCTCCCTGTCCGACCTGATTGGCTATTACAGCTATGTTTCCTGTTTGCTTAAAGGAGAGAACCTCTTATATCCAGTGGCGCCTCCAGAGGTAAATGTTTCATTTTTCAGTGAGTGCTGTAAGGTCTATGGGCAAAATGACAGTATTTTGTGAGCCATGTTGTGTATTTATAAAACTATTTGTGTTACTTAACTGTATGTGGAGGTTCAGTAAAGAACTACTATGTTATATTATAGCCAGTGGAGCATCGCAGAAGAGTGCGAGCAATATTGCCATACACCAAAGTGCCTGAAACTCCAGAAATCAGGTAAGACATTCTGCATGGGACAACATGTCATTGCTGTCTTATATAATACTTTGACAAAAAATAAATCACTAAAGGGCACACAAATGATTCGAATGATGGCTTTTGTAGTTTCCTGAAAGGAGACATGTTTATCGTTCACAATGAACTGGAAGACGGTTGGATGTGGGTGACCAATGTTCGCACTGATGAGCAGGGGTTGATTGTGGAAGATCTAGTGGAGGAAGTGGTTTGTAATTTCAGTGTTTTCTGTTCACCAAATTTACCACTGCCTTTTTGCTTAGTGCTCGGTATTACACTAAAGTGCACTTCTTTTTTACAAGGCAGATCATTGTTTATTTAACATGGCATTTTTATTTTTAAGGCAAAAGAAGAGGATCCACATGAAGGAAAAGTGTAGGTGTTCTTTTTTTTTTTTTTTTTTGGTATATAGTATAATTTATACTGATGAAATATGAAAGGATATGGTTGTGTGAGGCATTTAGTGGTCAGTCTGATGTTTACTGACTTGCTTCAATGTTAAATAGTTTGAGTGTTTTTGGTTGCTCTACTTTGACCATGGCTGTATCTCTACAGTTGGTATCATGGCAAGATCAACAAGCAAGAAGCCTACAACCTACTTATGAATGGTAAACCATTTGAGCAAATTCAGTATACAAACTTGCTATCAAAATATACTGTTGTTCAATCACTAAACTGACCTTGGATACACCTGTGTTTCTGGTTCAGTTGGGCAGGTGTGCAGCTTTTTAGCGCGGCCTTCAGACAGCACCCCAGGGGACTATTCTCTCTTCTTCCGAACCAATGAGAGCATTCAGCGTTTCAAGATCTGCCCCACGCCCAGCAACCAGTTTATGATGGGTGGAAGATATTACAGCAGGTCAGAAGCACTGGTGATTCTAAGAACTCTTTTAGATAGGAGCTGTTCTGACCTGAGCAGGGTTTATGACGTCAAAAATGGTAAAATGGGTTATTGTAAGGTGTCAAGGTTTAGCAGATTTTTTGGACGGGTAACTCGCTGTCACCTTATATCAATTTACTTTCAAATGACAGGAAGTTAGTTTCTTTTTCTAGCGGTTTGCTCCTTTACCCTTTAGTGCGCTGTATGAAAACTAGAATGAAAGATTATCTCTGAAGCATCATTATTAGTTAATTGTTGTGTGTACTGCGTAGATGACCGTTAGAAAAGGCAAGGTTTCAGACAGAAGGATAAAAGTGGTTGTGAGTTTGCTTTGCACATTACTGTTTCTCTTTTGCACGTATTGTTATTGTGTTGCTGTTTATCATGATGCTGCAGTTAATGCAGCACAGTTTATTCTGATGGGGTGACATTTGTCTCTGGTCTACAGTATTGATGCCATCATTGACCACTACAAAAGGGAGCAGATTGTAGAGGGCTACTACCTGAGAGAGCCTGTGTCTGTCCAGGTAAGTCACAGACCTTCATCTAATCATGAGCAAACAGGCCTGTGTCTGTCCAGGTAAGTCACAGACCTCCATCTAATCATGAGCAAACAGGCCTGTGTCTGTCCAGGTAAGTCACAGACCTCCATCTAATCATGGGCAGACAGGTCCTAAATTCATATTTGTTTCCTCTGAGCCACCAACACCCCAGTTCCTATCATTTTTTCAGGACCTGAAGTAGTTTTAGTCGTTATTCTATTGTCCATCAGGGTATCTGTTTAATTAATGAAGCTAAGTTCATTTGTTTCTCTTTTTTTGATTCATTAATTGATTGATGATTGATTGATTGATTGATTTTTTTCACACTGTTCCCCAGCACCAACAGCATTTGCTGTCTGATATCATGGATGGCAAAGAAATCTACAACACCATTCGCAGAAAGACAAAAGATGCCTTCTACAAGAACATTGTGAAGAAAGGATATCTCCTCTTCAACAAAGGTATTTGGACTTGTTGAAGTCCTAACGAATGTCTCCACAGAAGAGACAAACGTTCTCTGAGCTCTCACCCCCGTGTGTGTGTTCCACCAGGCAAAGGAAAGCAGCGGTGGAAGAACCTCTACTTCATCCTGGAGGGGAATGACTCCCAGCTCATCTACTTTGAGAGTGAGAAGCGTGCCACTAAGCCCAAAGGGCTGATTGACCTCAGCGTGTGCTCCGTTTATAATGTCCATGACAGTATGTTTGGCAGGTGAGGCCCACACCTCCACTCTAGCCAGTGATTATTCACATGGTTGTGTGTTTGACTTGACATTGCCTGTTATATTTTAGAGATGGATTATGTTTATGACCACATCCTTATAACACACCGTAGGATGTTTTCAAACATATACATTCAGTGTTTAAATATTAAGTCTTTTTGGTTCTTAAAACAGAAATATGCTGTATTTATATTTTAGTGTCTCTGTGTATGTGCTTTTTATTGATAGGGCCAATGTTAATGACTAATCTGCGTGCATGGCAATGGCATTTGTCTTTTTTCCAAGGCCAAACTGTTTCCAGTTGGTTGACCAGCACTTTAGTGAAGAGCAGTACATCTTCTACTTTGCAGGAGAGACTCCTGAGCAAGCACAGGTGAGCTCTGGTTTCATGCGTCTCTGGTGATGTATCAAACAAACAAACCAGCTTTCCCTTGAGGATATATATGTATGGGGCTGTTTATATTTTGTATAATCTTTTTTTTTTTTTTTTTTTTTTTTTACTTCACAGGACTGGATGAAGTGTTTGCAAACCTTCTGCAACAACCTCAAGAAACCTGCTCAGCCCTCCTCGAACAAGCGCCTGCGTCAGGTAACCAGTCATCCTCACCATCATTCAGATTGCCTGTGGCTCCCCGGGGGGTTGACCGTTTGCTGCTGGTAGTATCTCACGTGCTGCTCTTTCATCTCTTCTGCCGTTTCAGGTCAGCAGCTTGCTCCTGAACGTTGAGGAGGCTCATAAATTACCCAGCAAGCATTTCAACAACGCTTACTGCAACATTTGCCTGAACAGCGTCCAGGTGGCCAAGACCCATCCTCGAGAGGGCCTGAACCCTGTGTGGACTGAGGAGTTTCTCTTTGAGTAGGCTCATTAATATTCACCATCCAGCTTTCCCTCTCCCTCTAAGGTTCTGCCTCTCACACATTATTTAGAAGATGAGTTCATCAGGGTGGAGATAAATCACTGACGTGAAAAATGAATGGGGGAAATAGGAGGGAATCCATAACCGTAAACATGGCAGATTTGTAACTGGAATGTACTGTATGTGTTTAGTTGGAGACCTCATAACTGAGGTTTCTCCTCTGCACATACTGTTTATTTCCACTGCTGCCATAGTAATAGCTGTGCTGTGCAATTTGGTGCATGTGCGCAGTGAGCAAGTCAACACAAAGAAAGTCTTATTTTTAGCCTTATTTGAAAGGTTGGGGGAACAATGTTCACACCGTCAGATTCAAACGTGGGTTCACGTGATGTACTTTTGATATCTGTTTGACCATCCTATGGTCTGTGGAGTTATGGATATCTCCCCATTCATTTAGTTAGGAGCCTGATCTTGTTTGCCTGAAATAGCTGCCCAGAGGCATTGCCAAGATTGCTGCTGTGTAACGAGACTTGCCTAAAAGGACCGTCCACACAGTCACACAATGATTTATGATTACAGTTATAAAGTTAAACAAATGGAAGACTCTTGGGTTTCTTGAGTGCCACTCTAGTGGAACTCCAAATGGCCATGGCACTTGGGCAATCCACAACAAGGATTCTGGTTGTCCACAAATGTAGGCTGTAGCATTTCTATATTACTGCTTCTTCTGCAACTGCACCTGCAGTGTTTACCATGATTCTTAATCCCGACCTGTCAAAAATAGCCGATTAAACTGATTAAATCGGCACAGTGTATATTCCCTATTTGAGGGAGACTTCCACATGACACTTAAATTGTTTAAAATATCTTGATACATTGTTTTCATTAAACACTAAAGGGGGATTTTATATGTGCAATATATTTGAGGCCAATGATTACTAGAGCCTCATTCCACACTTATGGTAAACCAAACAGATCAACCATGTTTGGGAATGTAAAAACTGGCAGTGCATTGTTTTCTTTTTTTATTATTTGATCCCTTTGTTTGCACGGATTATATAAAGAGTAACTCAATTACTTCTCTGTCCTTCATTACACCCTCCCTCAGTGACCTCTCAAGTGACATCAACAGATTTGAGATCAGTTTGAGCAACAAGACCAAGAAGAGCAAGGAGAGTGATATCTGTGAGTATCTCATCTGACACCATGTTTCCCATTTACTGATCAAGGGTTGTTTTGGAAGAGCCACATTTTTTCATGGATTTTAATTTGATCTGGAGGTGGTGGATGTCACAAACAGTGTGTTTTGAACTAGCAACAGTTAAACAGCTTCTAGAAAGCCTTCCAAGAAATTGCATGGAGTGGGTGGCTCCAAGGAATGTTGTGCTTGTACCATTGTAGTTTTTAATATCCCATCTTTGGATCCTGCTTTCCTGTGTTTAGCTGTGTCTGTGTGTGTCAGGACTGTTTTCCGTTAGATCATGGATCCACCCTTCCCATTTTTACCCTCACCCCCTCTCCATTACCCCCACCCTTCTCCATTACCCCAGTGTTCATGGTCTGCCAGCTGTGCCATCTGCAGCGGGGTAAGATGATTGATGAGTGGTTCCACCTGAGCTCGCACGTGGCTCTGAAGTCGGGCACGGAGACCGGCTCGCTCAGGGTCCGCGCCCGCTACTCCATGGAGAAGATCATGCCGGAGGAAGAGTACAATAACTTCAAAGAGGTAACAGACTCCCCTCCCTCCTGATGTGTGCTCATCTCCACACCCTTGACCTGGTCTAGTACTTTTTCCAGTTTAGCTCTTCTTATTTTCAGCCATGATCTGTCTTTATTGTAGTTTGCTACAGTTTGTTTTGTATAGAGATAGGTAATCTATTATGCAAGGTTGAGTTCCTGTGCTCATGGTTGCCTGCCTGACTGAATGAATCAGACAGTAACCACATTACACAATACCCACATGAAATACTCTATGCGTGTTTTGAGTGATGCCAATTATACTGGTTTTATCATAGTCCTATAATAGTGATATAATCATGACTCTTTATGGGTAGTAACATGTGTTTAAATGGGCCAACAGCTGATTCTGTTGAAAGAGTTCCATGTGATCAATGCACTGGCCCACGTGTGTGGGCAGGACCGCACGCTCCTGGCCAGCATCCTTCTGCGCATCTTCAGACACGAGAAGATGGAGGCTCCCCTACTCAGGGCGCTCAATGACAAGGAGATAAGCATGGAAGGTATGCTGCCCTTTTACCTACCATAGGCACCTGAAGACTACAACATTCAAAATGCTTTGCAGCAAGGGCGGGGTGATTGCTGTCCCTAAGTGGTGTGTGTGCGTAGTACACCAGCGTTCGGAGAGAATATCAAAGAAAAATTCTGAAATAAAGTGGCACTTTAGAATATATTGATCTATTTATTCATACATAATGACTCTGACCCACTTCTTACAGAGGGCACTGTTTCTACTAGGATTATTTTTCAGTAGCAGTGCTGTTGTACAAGCATAAAAGAGCCTACGGCCCTCGACCCCCAGTGCTTTTCTTTTATAGAAGAGAAATAAAAGTAGTAAAGAATTACTAAAATGACATACGTACAGACAAGTGTTATTTAAAATCATATTTAGTTTATTTGTGTACTGAGTACTATGCACAGTTGAATAGAAATGTACTGTACAATGATGTAGGCCTACACTGATGGTGCCAGGGGCAATGGGGTGCTCAGGAACCACAGGAACCACCCCCCATTCTGAGTCAAATATGACTTATTCCCCCCAATATATCACTGGAAACAACTGTAACTTCAGTCATATGAATACATCATAGTAATTTTACTAATGTGAAAAACGCTTTTGTGGGTGTAGTGTAGTGGTTAACTCTGAGAGATTGTGGATAGCTCTTTGTTTTGTACAAGCAATGTTTTTTGTCAGATTTGGACATTGTAACATGAATATGAACCATTTAGGCTTAACATTTATATCTCAATGTTTAACTACACCACTGATATTATAATCACTTGCTGAACCTCTGGCTGGCGGTAGTTATTTGCCCCTTACATTAGACCAGCAGCGTTAACCTATAATATCTTTAGCTTCTTAACAAATGTAATTGCATGTTTCGTCACCACTGTTGAATGCTTATAGTGGAACACTGTGCTAAATGCTGAAGGCTAATTTGGCATCCTTTTATAGCTTAGAGAAGAACTAGCAGATATGGAGTAAGTATTTCTGTGTACAGTTTATCCCTTTATATATATTTCAGATGAAGCTTCCACACTCTTTCGTGCCACAACACTGGCGAGCACACTTATGGATCAATATATGAAGGCCACGGCGACTGCATTTGTGCACCATGCACTCAAAAACACCATCCTAAAGATTATGGAATGCAAACAGTCCTGTGAGGTGGGTACTTGTCCCTGAAGAATAGCGAATACGTTCTTCAAAATATATCAAGGTACCTTTAGCAATGGCACCAGTCTTGGCAAACTGAATGGTGTCCAAAGATAAGTTTGATCTTTCTTCACTCTTTGATACTGATATCTGTCATGATCAGCTATTGCGCTTCCTACTTTTGCTCTTCGAGCCATTCCATGCTCTTAAAGCACTTATTTATAACTGTCTTTACTGAAATGTTTTCCAATTCAGCTAAATCCCTCAAAGATGGAGAAGAATGATGATCTTAATGTGAATTTGACCCACCTCTTGAGTCTTGTGTCTGAATTGGTGGAGAAGATTTTTATGGCTGCTGAGATTCTTCCTCCGTAAGTAGACCACATTCTAAATCCTTTAAATGTTCATGCTTGGTCACATATGTTGGTTACAGAACTGTCGGGACACCTATGTAATTGACCCTTTGCTTGGATGTCTGTTTTCTCCCACAGGACCCTGAGGTTCATTTATGGTTGTTTACAAAAATCTGTTCAACAGAAATGGCCACTGAATGTCACAATGAGAACAAGAGTTGTGAGGTAAGCATTTATTTGATTAGGACTTGTCAGTGTTCTTATGATTTTAATTCTATTTTCCCCCATGTTATTTCTGCCAGGTCTTTCACAACCAGTTGTCTAAAAAACGAATCTTTCTTTGGCAGTGGGTTTGTCTTCCTGAGGCTGATCTGTCCTGCAATTGTCAACCCTAGAATATTTAACATAATCACTGGTAAGTAGGGGTGTAACGATTCACTGATACAAATTGGATCTGGTTTTAACATTAAAGATGCGACTACATCAATACGCAGACTCCTGGATCGATCTAAATGTACTATGAAACTGAAGTTACAAATCAGATGCTGCTAAGTCTACTTTAGTAGCCTTAGCTGCTGTGGAAGACCTTACGTTACAAATCATGTTGCTTTCAAAATAATTATGTCCACTGATTCGCTAATAAATGTGCACAGTTCCTCGTGTTGACCTTTTGCGAGAGTATCGTTAGCGTTATGTCACTGATATATACTACAATGGTCAGTGCCTTAATTACACCCATTCACAATAAACTGGTAGCAAAATCATGTGGAAAGGACACACTACGATGTCTTCAGTCGAAGATTCAACAATGATTTGGTTATAATAGCGTTACACAAACGGTAACCATCGTTTTATTCATGCCACTGATTCCAACAGTGCATGCTGCTTAACATGAACACTGCCTTGCAATGTGTGTATGTAGTAAACTGGTTTATTGCAGTATATTGGAAGAAGTCTTCTCTTCAGTGAGTCTATGGGCTGTGACCATCTAACATGACCTACTCCCACACAGCAGATCATAGATTCCTCTTATCCTGCCACTCTCATGTCTCTTGAAGAATTTGATTACATGAAACAAGTCATTAACCATTGCATTCATGTTACTTGAAGATCCTCCCTCACCTACTGCCTCACGGACCCTTACTCTGGTAGCCAAAGCTGTGCAGAGCCTGGCCAATCTGGTCGAGTTTGGAACCAAGGTACCACATCCTTCTGCCTCTTTCAGTCGCGTATAGATCCAGATCAAGCTTTTTAATCTTCTGAATTGTTGATACAGGAGCCATATATGGAGGGGGTGAACCTTTTCATCAAGAGCAACAAGGACAGAATGATCATGTTTCTGGATGAGCTTGGGGTAGGTCAATCATATTGACTCAAACTGAAAACAAGTCTCATTTTCTCTCCCTCTTGCTCTTTGTTACCGAATCATTACCTGGAAGATGTCTAAATACTATTTTTTTTAAATAACTTTGACCTTTGACTTTGACCAAATAATTCTCTGACACCTTCAAACTAAGGTTCAAACTTGTATTTTGTTTTAATGTGTAGAATGTTCCTGAACTACCTGACACTACAGAGCACTTTACAACGGACTTGCCGCGGGACCTGGCTGCACTGCACCAGCTGTGTGTCAGCCACTCCGATGAGCTGCGCACCCTCAGCAACGAACGTGGAGTCCAACAGGTGTCCACACTTCTTTCTGATTTCTTTTGTGGGACTTCAGTGTCTAATGCAGCCTTTTAAAATGTAGAATGTTCACATGTGGAAGTAGATTTATACACAAATCTGGTAGAGCATGTATATTATGTCGAGAATGGAAAAGGATTAATGGAAAATCTGTATTTACAAGTATATAATAGACTATACAAAACTATATATTTACTATAGAAGACAATTCAAATAGTTGTCAACTGATATAATAGTAAATGAGTTGGTCTTACATCATTAAAGGTGCATTAAGGATTAATAGCTATTCGCTAAAGGTATGCTAGCAGCTAAAACTAACGAAATCTCTTGAAATGTGCTGACTGACATTATGACAAACTAATTACTCAACGACTGTCCTTACACAGTCAAACATCAATCATGTGCAACACAAGACTAAGCAAGACGGCAAATAAGCTACTTACTAGATCGGCAGAAGGTAATCAAAGTCAGGTCGGCGGGCATCGGCAGGCAAAACTACAGAAGGCAGTTATATGCCTATCGACCCTGCTATGCCATTGGCACGGACGCAATTCTCCATATTAAAAGTCATTGTAGCGCCCCAATTTTTTAAACTGTTATTTTAAGGTTAAACTGCTTATCCTAACCCTAATCCTGAAGCATAATTGTTGCATATTGTGCCTTTAAGCACGTTGTAGTTCTCATGAACTAGCTCATTAGACATAGAAAGAAAGGTTCTTTCTAGATCTGTTGAGTAGCTAGAGTACGTCACTTTGCTGTAATGAGCAAAAGAAAAGATCTAAAAATGACTGTACAACACCAGCATGACCAAAAGCATTTTAATCTAGGAGCATTTCACCTAACCTTGACCTCTGCTAAGTGACTCATCAACTGCATTGCAATGATACAGAGTTGACCCTCACGGGAGTTCATCTGCATACTGGCATTTGAAAAGGAAACGGGTCAGCTGTGTGGAAGGAGATTTTAGTTCAAAACCCGGCGTTGAGCAACGTGAGCCATGGCTGCTAGCACTCTAAAATTCCTGAACTTACATCTAAATGATGATATTGAATTTTGGTGGTCGTATCCATATCAACAATTGTTTTGTCACTAATTTGCTATGTTGGTGAAATTGGCCTAAACTTTAGACTTTGATACATATTAGCGAAATGGACATCGATATTGACTGTGATAGCCACTGTTTGCCCATGGTACGTGGATTAGAAAAACAAGAAAGCTGCTTATATCCTAACCAACTTTCGTCACTGACGAAACGCTGAATGTAAATACTGTGTGATGATGAACCCACTAGATTATGCTACACCACTGAATAAGCCAATAAGCTATTCCATAAAATAAGGTACAATGACATGAATTTAGCTTGGTCTGTTTGTTTTATAATACCTACACGTGACAAAATCCCATTAAAATTGGCCATTCACACAGCCATGTATTAACTGCTGAAATTTTGCTGAGCAAGCCAAATGGAACTTTAAGAGATGTGACCAAAAGTAGGAATGGACGAAATTCACGAAATTTGGCGTGAATCAAACGAATATAGTGACTATGCAGTGTGTCAAATGTCATGAACATTGCACACTTTACATCACAACAGTGGCTGTCATAATTAGATTGTGTGTGTGTGTGTGTGTGTGTGTGTGTGTGTGTGTGTGTGTGTGTGTGTGTGTGTGTGTGTGTGTTCTGGCACTCACAAACCAAACTCTCCCTTTTTTTTGCATATTTGCAGCACATCTTGAAAAAGCTTCTGGCAATCACTGAGCTTCTTCAACAAAGGCAAGATCACTACGCACCTTCCAACAGCAGCAGATAGGAGGCACCATTGTCTCTTCCCCACCACTTGACCAAACTGTCCCGTTATCCAAAAGACACTGTCTCACACAGACACTATGCAAAAGCGATAGCAGGGGAGCAGAAAGGGTCTTTGTGACTGTTAAGCCATGGGTACACGCATCTCAAAGATATCTATTTCCAAAGTGTATCCTGGTCCATGTATGATATTTGAAATGTCGTCAAAGACAGGCCATGGGCCACAATGCTTTATGTATGGCATATGACTGATTCCTGATTATGACAATGTATACACAAGTGCCGAGACCAGCTCTTAATTAACTATGTTATTTTGTGTTTTATATCTGTTTTATAGAGGAAGGGTATATTGCAAAAGAAGGCATTTTGTATCAAAACAATAATCCTGTTGTAATCAAGATATCAAACTAGATGAACTGTTAAAGACCTAAGATTATTGAAGATTTTTTAAAATACTTTTTTCAATTATATTTTTGAGTCTTCTACAAATTTGAATTCTCTCATATGATGACGTATAATGACAGGAAGCCTAAGCACAAAGATACAGAACTCCTTGAAATGCACAGTATGACAGAAATGAAATGTCTTCTATCAGGAATGCATGCACCCATTCTGCTTTTTGTAAAATATTCTATGATCTTTTTTGTAATGTATTTGGAAATAAATCTGAGTGCAATCTTTTTCAATCAAACCCAATATTTGTTGTATTTCTATGTATTCATATGAAAATGTACTGGTTCACATTTTTTTTTTAACTGATTATACATTATAAGAATTCTTAAGTAATGCTCTAATCTGTGAATCTGGGATGTCAAATATGGCTACAGTATTTAGCAGACGCTTTTGTCCAAAGTTTAAAACGGACATTAGAAAACAGATCAATATAAAACATTTAAATAAAACTTTTCAAAAGGCAGTAATACTACAATATTAGATACTCTTTATTATAATTGAATTATGTATCATTATAATAATAATCTTAATTATTATTATTACTACCAAAATAGTGAGAACTGGATATATGTGGATATGGTGAGTGAGGAGAGGAGCCTCTAAAACCAAACCATCCCAGCAGAGCCAGACCAGAGATCAGCCTTTTAAAATACCAGAACTAAGACTATAGAGTAGGCCTCCAGCAAATTAATTAATTAATTAGACAGATAATAGTTAAAATGGTGAGTTTTTAAGCACTTTTTAAAATATACCAATAGCATATTTGCAGCCAAAAATAGGGCCAAAAAACTAAGTTTCAATTGCTTTAATAGATTTGTTTTAGACAGTGTTCATTCATATTATACCTCTTTTTTACTTACTCAACTAGTCTGCTCCTGATGGGCTAACAAGATTAAATTTGCCACCCCTTTATATGAACGTATTTTAAAGTATGGGGCAAAAATGCCTTTTAAAAGACAAATGTATTACATTTGTTGATAAAGCAGTTAGCTGTACATCTCCGAGATCCAAGGCTATATTTGTAAGGTACAGTGAGGGATTTAATGGCCTCTTGAAAGGGTGAGCTCCCACAGGTGCTTCTCAGTTGCACACCTAGAAGATGGCTACGCATATTTTCTTGCGCTGCCAAAATGATCCCAAGTTACTCTCACTACCTCTGGAATGGAGACCTACACTCTGGTTGGTGGACCTGCTACTCTGTTCAGTTAACACCTAGTGGTTTATTCATACAGACATCTATAGCCCTTCTCTTAATTGGTAGCACAAAGGGAGGCAACCTGCAGCAAATGTTGTGCAGGATAATGCTACATTCGGTATCTACTCCTATTTGTGTTGATAACTGCTGAGGAGTGAGAGACCTCATATATTTTATACATACTGTTGGATAGCAGCCAAGCTCAGGCTTATTGTATCCAAAAATCCAAAATTGAAAGCCCAAGTAGAAAGTGAGCGTGGGTAACCAACACACAATGAGGGTGTGGATTTCAGCAGGGGAGGTGGCAAAGAGCCATGTGCCTTTTTTTTTGGTTCCTTAGAGCTGCCAATTCTTCCATGAGCCTCCTCAACTCTGGAAGATTGGACCTCTAAGACTGAAGTAGATGTGTGTCCGGGGGTGTTTATGCGATGATTCGTCAGCTTAAGAGTTTATCCAGTATGTTGAGTTTGGCCAGAATGTGGAGCTCTTAGGATGAAAGGTCAGAAATAAATCACGGCATGAAGGCATTTGATGTTGTCCAAGTCTTCGAGGCAGAGAGGGGGATCACCTGCTTGGACAGATCGTAATTATGGGGCCTGGACAGAAAAGGGCCTTAGTAGGATTTATTCACTTATGTATGTCTCCAAAGAGGCTCCACGATGACAGCCTGTTTCTGCAGTCAGTGGTGTCCCAGGGTTGCTGAAAGCCGATCCGAAGATTCAAAGCGGACTTGCATGGTTGAGTCCATTGACCCATAAAGCCTTGCCAGGGAAACTGGTTAATCCAAAGACAACTTTAGCCACAGGCACTTCTGTCAGTCTCCAGTTTGTCCCCAAGGCTCTGCCTGAGGCCTGGTTCCTAGTAGATTACACAACAAATGTAATGGCTGTGCAGAGCCAGCTTGGACAAGAATGATACGCCACCCTTTTATAGTGATGCTCACATCACTTTGGGCCACAGAGTGCTGTGAAGCTTAGCCTCAAATTACATGTAAAGAAAAAGCACTGAACAGGTTTTACAGTTTACATTACAGTTCTAGTATACAGAGATATACTCACACTGAACAGACATTACAGTTTACATTACAGTTCTAGTATACAGAGATATACTCACACTGAACAGACATTACAGTTTACATTACAGTTCTAGCATACAGAGATATACTCACACTGAACAGACATTACAGTTTACATTACAGTTCTAGTATACAGAGATATACTCATACTGAACAGGCTTTACAGTTTACATTACAGTTATAGTATATACTCCGTACAAGGGACACAAGGGCAAAATGCTCCCATCAAGCTGTTTGACTATATAAACTGAAGGGTTTGAGGCCAAGTGACCACAGTACACATTGCCACACAAAGTGAGGGTTGCAGCTCAGCTTTACACCTAGCAAAAACCCACCAAAACCACAAACCACTGCATGTCTGTGCATTTGGCCTTCTCCATCTGCCCCGGCCTTAAGGAGGCATTTGGATTGGTGTACAAAGTCAAGTGGGGTTCAAATGTCATTGCAACATGTAAAATCACTCCATTAGTTTTGTTCACTTTGCCTGCCGTGATGGTCAAGATGAATGGCAAGGAGTTAAAAAGATGGACGTCAAGCTGGACAGCTTCTCCATCCCTTGTTCTCAACTGACATGACTAACCTGAGATCTTGTTGTGTGTTCCTGATTGCTGTTTACAGTGGATACAAATACAATTCCTCTTTCCCTTTCATTAAAATGAACATGATGACTGACAAAATAAATTACGGTGTTCATTTAATAAATCATTCTTGGGATACATTCCACAGGTCAGCATCACAAGTGACATAAATTCAGTATTCAGATACACTGTAACATAAAATAATAGAATATTAAAACGATTTCAGCGCGACTGCAGAAATAACCTCAGATCCAGGTATTTCTTAAATCTTAAAACTATTCACACATTCTTGCATAAGAAAACACACATCATGTTTGTCGTTGGAGATTTCAGCAGCCAGTGAGGGTGCTGTGACGTCATGTAGGTATGTTCTAGATCAGGGGTACTCAATTAGCAACCCAAAAGGTCCACTCGCCAATTTTCCATTCAGTCCAGGGTCCTGATCAGTGACGATCAAAATACAAAAACATAACTCCAACAAAACATTCAAACTATGCACAAAAGTGGTCTGGCCTTATTTGTGTGAAAGGTGACACTTTTTTGTGGTTTAAAGTGTTCATTAGTGAGTGTGCTCCTGTATCTGCAAGTGTGCTGTCTCCTCTACATCTCGCTGAGGTTGGGGAGAGCCATGTTGAAGAAATCCTCAGAAAAATGAGATCGTGTACCTGTACCCTGGACCCCATTCCCACTGCTCTGCTCAAGTCACACATCCCCACTCTCAGTCCTTTCATCACCAAAATCGTTAACCTTTCCCTTCAGTCTGGCTGTGACCCACCTGCCCTCAAGGTTGCTGTCATCCGTCCCCTTCTTAAGAAGCCCACCCTGGACCCGGAGGTTCTAGCCAACTACAGGCCTATCTCAAACCTTGCCTTCCTGTCCAAGGTGTTAGAGAAGGTAGTTGCTTCTCAACTTCAGGATCACCTCAAACACAACAACTTGTTTGAAAAATTTCAATCAGGATTTCCTTCAGCCCACAGCACTGAAACAGCTTTGCTCAGGGTGACAAATGACCTGCTGATGACAGCCGATGCAGGATCACCCTCACTCCTCATCCTCCTGGACCTGACTGCTGCATTTGACACAGTGGACCACACTATCCTGCTAGAGCGCCTCCACACCACCATTGGACTATCAGACTCAAGTGGTTTCAGTCCTACCTTTCTGGCAGAACTGAATATGTCTCACTGGGAAGTTGCAAGTCCAGACAGCTCCCTGTCTCCTGTGGTGTTCCGCAAGGGTCGGTCCTCGGCCCCATCCTCTTCATTATGTACATGCTCCCCCTCGGACGCGTCATCAGCAGACATGGGATGTCTTTCCACTGTTATGCTGATGACACACAGCTTTATATCAAAACTGCCCCAAGCCCCACTGCAGCCATGTCATCTCTCAACGTCTGTCTTGGGGAGATAAAGGCATGGATGAGCAACAACGTTCTCCAGCTTAATAGTAGCAAAACTGAAGCCCTTCTTGTTGGTACCCCACACCAGGTTCAGTCATCCTCCTTGACTCATCTCACCTTCGACAGCCAGGTCATCCCCCTCTCCTCCACAGTCACTAATCTCGGAGTTAGGTTTGACTCTCACCTGAACTTTAATGATCATATAAAACACCAGGGGCGGCGCCAGGGGGGGGCTAGGGGGTGCTACAGCTCCCCCTGGATTAGCCATAGCACCCCCAAAGCACCACCAAGAAAATAATGGTTTATTTATAATTAGTATTTCATTTAATTCTCCGTTGTTAATTTAATTAATTGTGTTATAATAATATTTAATTCACAAAAGAAAATAATAACAGCTTGAAATGAACATAGTTCACGTAGCAGGACACAGACAGGTCGCGTGCGTGAACGTTGACGTTCACTGACGATAGAAGGAGAAAGAGAGCTAGTCCACGTCATTCAAGATGTAGTATCAACAAATTCACAATAATGGAACCGTTTTTGATACCCAAAATGTCTCGAGTAGAAGAATCATGTGACGTTGAAGAACAAGAAGGTATGCAACAGGTATCTGCATTTTATTAGAAGAAGTGGGACGTCGTGATTAAAGAGATGGGCCTCGTTTCCCGAACGCGCACTTAGCCTAAAAAGGACTTGAAATCGTTCGTAAGAGGAATCCTACGTTACAGACCGGTTTCCCGACGCGGCACTTAGCTTAAGTTTATCTTTCGTTGAGAAGAATTCTACGTGTGGTCAGGACCAGTAGTAACTTCACACTTAGCGATGCAATCCAGTAGTAACTTCACACTTAGCGATGCAATCCACCAGGGGCGTCGTTCGGCCTTTTATAGAAGAAATCCAAACGATGTTTCTGTGTATAGCACATCATGAGAATGTCATTGTTTCACCTGCCTATTCCCATCAAAATAGAAATAAAGAATATTGAGTATTTGAAAATAAAGATTAGGCTATACAAAACTAGTGCAGTGCCCGTAGGAATTATGCATTCTGTAGTGTTAGCAGACGTAGAGCTGTTGGGTAGTGTAATGGCAAGACATATTTGCACTCCACATAGGTACAGGTTACACTGAAGTATTATTGTGATGCATGTTTCCTTTTCATTAAGAAATGTGTAAATGGTAGCCTTTTTGGAGAGTTACCAACAAATAAAGTTTGAGATTATGTAGTGGATGCAGTTGAATATAGATGTCAACGTTGCTGTCTAAACTATAAACTAAATGTCATAAAGAAAGAAATTATGGTTGAAATAGGATCACTTCTTTATTGTAAGGGTAGGTGTAGGGTAAGAATGGTCATGCAGTTGGACTCAAATGTAGGTTAATTTTATTGAATGTATGTAGCCTACTGTATGACTTCGATGATGCTAGCTTCGACAGCCCACTCTCAGACAGATCGTAATAAATATCCTTACAATGGGATCCTTACAATGGGAACACAGTTTAAATACTCTGCTGGAGATGGCGTTACTATCCCCGCCCTGAATTCAGTGCACGTTCGATGCACGCATAGGCTAGCTAATTTCACAGCAATTAACGTAAACAGGTTAACGTGACGTAAACAGCTCCTAAGAGATACTTAAGAACTCGTGCACGTTGCGCTCGTGCACCTGACTTTAAGATGATGTTCGGGAAATGCTCGTAAGTAGAAAGTGTTATTGAGTCTACGATGTCACCAAAATCTACGTAGGCCTTTAAGATACGTCGTTATCGGGAAACGAGGCCATGAACCCTACACCTCAACTGAGGGTGCTAGCCATTCTTTGAGAAGTAAAGTTTTATTGTACAATGATACAGTGATCTAGCTCTGATTATTGTGGTTTTGAGTGCATTCTTTTTTGTTTCATTCACTTTTAAAAGGGGCCTGTATCTTGGGGCCTGTATCTAACATTAATGAATGCGGTCCTTTTTGGGGTTTTCTGGATCCGCCTTATAAAATCAGAGACTAGCCTAGCCTAGGACGAGCAGTCTGTCTGTTCTAGCCAGGTGTACATAAGCTTCTACGTTTTAATTGATTGTGACCTGAAATAATATATACTTTTTGAAAGCATTTCTGACTCTTTGACTGTTTTAGAACTGATATGTGAATAGAATTGTCTCACTTTGTACGGACATGTTTATAGGCCATCTAGAAATATCTATCTTCTATTCTAATTTGCGCTCTTTAGTTTAGAATGTATTGAACTATTTATGTTTAGTTTAATTTGTCAGACATGGTAGTGGTGGCTTGGTGGTCACCTACACCAACTTTAACCCCCACTGAAGTAAGCGAAGTATTTGGGATTGCGGAATCTATAACATGCTGCATGCATTTTGTCAGTGACCGTCGCAGATGAACGCGGCTATGTGCGTGTCCGTCGGAAGTAGCCTAATGATAATAATAATAATACGATCGATTTGTATGGTGCTTTTCATGGACCACAAAGACGCTTCAGAAAGCAAACATGTAAACAGATGTGACGATATGGTGGGTAGCCTAGGTGTTGTAGTAAAGAACCATGTGACACATATGCTAGTATCACCTTAATTTCATAGCACCCTCTGTAAAATGCCGAGCACCCCCATAGCACCTGCAGAAAAAAATCTCTGTAAAACACCTGTGCAAAACCTCTTTTTATCATCTAAGAAACATCTCCAAACTCCGCCCCACTTTAACCCTATCAGGGCCTCGTTTCCCGATAACGACGTATCTTAACGGCCTACGTGGATTTTCGCGACATCGTACACTAAGTAACACTTTCTATGTACGTGCATTTCCCAACCATCAACTTAAAGTCAGGTGCACGAGCGCAACGTGCACGAGTTCTTAAGTAGCTCTTAGGAGCTGTTTACGTCAGGTTAACCTGTTTACGTTAATTGCTGTGAAATTAGCTAGCCTATGCGTGCATCGAACGTGCAATGTGCACTAAATTCGGGGCGGGGATAGTAACGCCATCTCCAGCAGAGTAGCCTATTTAAACTGTGTTCCCATTGTAAGGACATTTATTACGATCTGTCTGAGAGTGGGCTGTCAAAGCTAGCATCATCGAAGTCATACAGTACAGTAGGCTACATACATTCAATAAAATTAACCTACATTTGAGTCCAACTGCATGACCATTCTTACCCTACACTTACCCTTACTATAAAGAAGTGATCCTATTTCAACCATAACTTCATTTTAAATAATGTCTTTCTTTATGACATTTAGTTTATAGTTTAGACAGCAACGTTGACATCTACAGTATATTCAACTGCATCCACTACATAATCTCAAACTTTATTTGTTGGTAACTCTCCAAAAAGGCTACCATTAACACATTTCTTCATGAAAAGGAAACATGCATCACAATAATACTTCAGTGTAACCTGTACCTATGTGGAGTGCAAATATGTCTTGCCATTACACTACCCAACAGCCCTACGTCTGCTAACACTACAGAATGCATAATTCCTACGGGCACTGCACTAGTTTTGTATAGCCTAATCTTTATTTTCAAATACTCAATATTCTTTATTTCTATTTTGATGGGAATAGGCAGGTGAAACAATGACATTCTCATGATGTGCTATACACAGAAACATCGTTTGGAATTCTTCTACTAGAGGCCGAACGACACCCCTGGATAAGGTGTCGAGGGGTTTGAAGCGTACGTCATGCGTGACTGTATGAGCTATGAAACTAGCGATTTAAAAAAAGTTTCAATAAAGAACATGGTTGCAAATATATATGTATACATCCATCTAACTAGAAAGCTACCATATAAGCCAATGGAGTGGTGGCATAAGCGCTAATTGTGCCATAAAACTACTGTTTCAAAGCTTCAGTTAAGACCTACATACTCTCCATTGGTCGCGTAGCACATTTCAGATCAAACCGAGTCATTATAAACATATAAAAAGTTGTGTAGATAGCTTTATTAATGTAAAATATTACTCGCTTCAAGTAGCCATTTTTTTTTTTAAATTCCCCTTTCTTCCGAACGACGGTCGAACGACGCCCCTGGTGGATTAAATCGCTAAGTGTGAAGTTACTACTGGTCCTGACCACACGTAGAATTCTTCTCAACGAAAGATACACTTAAGCTAAGTGTGGCGTTGGGAAACCCGTCTGCAACGTAGGATTCCTCTTACGAGCGATTTCAAGTGCTTTTTAGGCTAAGTGCGCGTTCGGGAAACGAGGCCCAGATGCATAGAAGCTTGTCCACGCCTTTATTTCCTCAAGACTAGACTATTGTAATTCACTCTTCTATGGGATCACTGGCAAGAACATCCAGAAGCTGCAATACATCCAAAACAGCGCTGCCAGGATTCTGATGAAGGTCCGGAAATATGAGCACATAACACCAATATTACACTCACTACACTGGCTCCCTGTCTCTTTCCGGATAGACTACAAAGTCCTTATAATCACCCATACATGCATACATGGACATGCACCTCCCTACCTGCAAGAATTAATTACTCCCCAAACCTCCACCTGCACCCTCAGGTCTTCAAACAGCTTGCTCCTCCGCGTCCCCAAAACCAAGCGTCGCACCATCGGCGACCGGGCCTTTTGCTCGGCAGCTCCACATTTATGGAACAGCCTCCCTGACCACCTAAGGGCAACGCAGACGCTGGATTCCTTTAAAGCTGGACTTAAGACTTTTTAATTCAGGAAGGCATTTCTGGCCTTGTGTTGAATCTTTTCTGTTATGCTTATGTTAATATTTAAATTTGTTTTTAATTTTATTGTATTAGTATAGTTATTTTCTAATATGTAGGCACTCTGAGATTCCTTTGAATGAAAAGTGCTTTAAAAATAAAATGAATTATTATTATTATTATTATTATTTGTTCTCACCATATTCATGGTTGAAAAGGCAGACTTACAACAGTATGTTGAGGTATGCACGCTCTTGTTGTGTGGCTGATCTAACTATTACACTGCATGTGTATTGGTATGATTGGAGATGGTTTATTTTTCTGCCCCTTACCTCAGAGTTCTACGGGTGTTTCTGTTCGAAGTGTGCATGCTTTGTGATAGTGACGTTTCACGTTACCACTTTTGACAAGGGCAACCGTCTCGTTGCAGATTAAACGCATCGGTTTTGTGCTCCCCACAAGCAGCAGAAATGCATTCTTGTCAGTCCACTCTGTCTTAAATTCCCAATTTTTGGAATCCACTTTTCGTTTTTTTTTGTCGGGTTTTAAGCACGCCATGATTTTCGTTTGCTGGGAAAAGATACCGTTCACAAATCTATCTGCCCGCGTTGTTGCCATTGACACACAATCTGTGTGACCCACAGAGAGCTCGCGGCCAACAAACTGAGTGAGTGAGTTGTCATAGTGATGTTGTTATTACAGCTCCTGATTGGACCTCTAGATTGGAAACGGAAGAAACCACATCAAGTAGGACAAAAATATAAAGCGCGAAATCACGCACCAATGAAACTTCCCTTGATCATGATTAAATTAAAATGTTGATTTTGGTCTCGGTCCAAATCTGATTGCGTCTGGGTCCGGATCTGGACCGCGGTCTGCCTATTGAGTACCCTTGACGTCATGTAGGTATGTTCTAGATTGTATTGTGACGTCATGTAGGTATGTTCTAGATTGTGATGTGACCTCATGTAGGTATGTTCTAGATTGTACTGTGATGTCATGTAGGTATGTTCTAGATTGTGCTGTGACGTCATGTAGGTATGTTCTAGATTGTATTGTGACATCATGTAGGTATGTTCTAGATTGTATTGTGATGTCATGTAGGTATGTTCTAGATTGTGCTGTGACGTCATGCAGGTATGTTCTTGATTGTGATGTGATGTCATGAAGGTATGTTCTAGATTGTGAAGTGACGTCATGTAGGTATGTTTTAGATTGTGATGTGATGTGATATAGGTATGTTCTAGATTGTGAAGTTATGTCATGAAGGTATGTTCTAGATTGTGAAGTGACGTCATGTAGGTATGGTCTAGATTGTGATGTGATGTGAAATAGGTACGTTCTAGATTGTGAAGTGATGTAGGTATGTTCTAGATTGTATTGTGATGTGATGTAGGTATGTTCTAGATTGTGATGTGATGTCATGTAGGTATGTTCTAGATTGTGCTGTGATGTCATGTAGGTATGTTCTAGATTGTGATGTTACGTCATGTAGGTATGTTCTAGATTGTGCTGTGATGTCATGTAGGTATGTTCTAGATTGTATTGTGATGTCATGTAGAAATGTTCTAGATTGTGATGTGACGTCATGTAGGTATGTTTTAGATTGTGCTGTGATGTCATGTAGGTATGTTCTAGATTGTGCTGTGACGTCATGAAGGTATGTTCTAGAATGGACAGCGGATGCAGAGTATCTGCAGCTCCTGACTTCAAATACGGCCGCCACTATGCTCCCGCAACGTCATCTGACATGGTAACATTCTGTAGCGCTGGCGAATTTTTCTAATTTTCTAACATTTCTAGCGCTTCTTTAAGTTGTATTCGCCTATTGATATATGTCTGGCTGGTTAGGTGAGTCACCCATGTGACAGAAATCACACCATTTTTAGTGCATCCTGAGGTCAAAGCCTTCAATCAGAGCAGTTGCTTGGATGTTTGAGTGCAGACCTAGCTTGCCTTGCCTCAGTGGAGAATCATTCTACTCTTTGCTACCTCCCTGAAGGAATGTTCAAGACTGTAGTGTGCCTTGTGAGATGCGTTGTTTATACTGAGTCGAGTGATCTCGTGTGTAACATAAACATGGATAACAGTCGAGATTGGTTAGCTAGAAAGAGGGGCACCAGAACACATTCCCAAATGGTCAGATCTTCATTTCACAATTGGTCATCTAACATCTAAGGATTATTTTTTCCTGTCAATATACAAAATATTCAGTGCGACCTAGCAATAGTAACTTGTTGCCGTCTGTTTGGAAATCATGTTTTAACAGACATATCCAATATTGTTATTTGGTTTATTTGATTTGTTAGATTTTTTTTTCTTCAAATTAACCTCACGATACATCATCAGTGACTACAGCATTCTAATAATTACTACGGGAACATTAAGCAAAAAATATCATTTTGTTTTTTAATAAAGGCAAGATGTGCTTTCTGTGTTCCAAATCATTTGACAGTGATGAATGAATTTAGGAAATATGACCATATACATCAAACTAAAATAAATTGCAGCTTCTATGGGCCTCAAATCATCTCAAGGCCCTTGGAATCATCCCAATAAGATGTCCGCTGTCATGGCTGCGGGGAGGTGTGGCATCTGGTCAAATCAAATGAAAAAGGCCCATAATCTTAAACCGAGAGTGGCATTACTCACACCTCCCAGCACAGGAGACACACAAACATGTGTTGGTCCCAGCAGTGGCAGTTGATTTATCAGTTACCAGGGAGACAAGATCAACCAGTCTATGGTGTATGTCACATGAGTTATAGATGCGAGAGCCTACCCTCTGTCATTACAAGGAGCTCACATTTCAGCTTCCCTCAGCTTAATAACCACAAACTCTTGACAAAGATCTAGGTTTTTACAAATAATTGAACAGGCCTCTCTACGCCTGAAAGCCAAACCCCATGAGTGTTTCCCAGCTCCTCTGGATGAATTCCCTCTGTTTCTATTGACATTCCACTGATAAGTCATAGTCCACATTCAAGCAACCAGCCAGTTCTGTAGTCATTTGTGGCTTTTTGTATCTGTGCCAGATAGGCTACACTCTGTCTCAAACATGTGATAACATTGAAAATGGTAAACATTGAAAATAATAATGTGATGCCCAACTACTAGAGTGTTTGCCTTCCACTCTGGCTTTTAACATATAGTGGGCTGATTGCTTTTGGATATATCATTCCTTCCTGACATAGTGGGAGGCCTTCGGTTGTTTCTCATGAATTGATGGAACTGTTCAACTAAACAGTGATTTCTGTAAGTAGCTTTAACCATTCATCTCCTTAAAATGTGAATCCTTATCACTCATGCTATTTGTCTTGCAGAGGTGTACCACCACTAGATGGCGTAAGAGTAAATGTTTTAGGGTGCAAACTCAGACACTTGAAGTGATGTACAAAAGACTTTGGCTGGATTGCTATTTTTAGGTTGATATGTTATTCTGTCTGATGGTGTGATGGTGTGATGATCAGATGGACCCTCTGTGGAATACTGAATGTGTGGAAATGGCAGGCACAAACTAAGAGTGTGTACTTTAATGGATTACACAGAGGGGAACACCATGACCATTTTTCCAGGATTGATGTCATTGCATTGTCTCCCTTGCAGAATAGAATCCCACAGAGTGGACATTGGGGTTGCTTTGCGTAAACTTAACCACTAAGGATTTGCTTGTGCTTGGGAAACATCTCTTAAACTGACACTGTGTTGTGGCCCAGAAAGCAGTGCTCATTACATTCCCCTTAGTTAGGGATAACAGCTAAAGTTAAAGCTTTGAAAACGTGTTTACTTCACCTGAGCCCATGTGCGAAAAGTGTTCAGCATTTATTTAATAAAAAACTATATGCTTATTTTCCTTTTAACAAAGTCTTCTTGCAAATCTTTTGAGTTTAGGTTGATCTTGACAGACTTTCCTTAGGATTTGTACGTTGGCCATGCATGTTATATTGACCAAAGCAGATCTAATTTTGTAGTCCAATCAAAATCTTAAATTTCTTGAAGCCCGTTGTATTTCCGTAGTTCACCGCGAGATGTCATCACAACCTGCTCTTGCACTGCGAGGCATGTGATTGAGCCCCAGAGGAAGCAGTGATTTGTTTATTTTTGCAGCGGGTTCCTCTGTCTTCTGTGGAAACTACACAAGGCAGGTGTTGATCATCTCAGCCGAAGAAAACTGACCATCTAAACGTGATATATAAAGGCTTATGTCTAGACTACGGATTTAATATTTTATTTGTATTAAGGCATACCCCTGTTAGTTAAATAATGCATTGTAGACGCACCTGAAACCGACATTGCCAGACACTTTTGCAGTAGGCTATATTATGAAGTTGGTGTACTTGAGTGTTACACGCAGCTGTAGCCTACTATGCGTGGCTAGCGAAATTAAGTGGTATTGAATTTGTATGTATTATGTTGAAGCAAAAATGATTTAATTAATTCATTTAATATGGGTATTAGCCTAAGATATTCACATGGTATTTTTAAAGTCAGTCGACTTGCATTCGGCCTACATAGGCTATACGAAAACATCCTAGGCTGCAATTAAACCTTTGTGTGGAATCAAACGGGATAATACTGCATATATATACTGCATCATAATACTGCATCATAATAAATTCCTTACCCAATTTAAATTAGCTATCGCCTTATAATAATAAAAGTCACAGCCTAGAAATGGGGAGGGGGGGGGGGGAGGAGGATGCATTACATATTATGTGTTACAATGCAACTAGCTGCTGTAAAAAAAAAAAAAAAAAAAAAAAAAAAGGGCCCACAATGGCCTTGAATCTATGCTAAATGTATAACGGGGTGGAAACAAACTTGTGCTTTCCTCCATAAAATAAAAACTCAGTCTTGAAATCAAATGGCTAATGAGCAGCTATACGACTAGATTTTATTCAGTCAATCTACCTCAGAATATAGGTCTTGATTTTGAAATGTAAAAATCCCCAGATAATTCAAAGCAATTCTGGTCTCCGCATCGGTGCCTTGCCGGAGAACCAGTCTAACACATAGGCCTGAAAGATCTTGGTCCATCCTACCACTAAGAACATATCTCAAAGACCGCCTAAATGCCCTTTAATTCGCTATAGTCTACTGCAATAATTTGTATGGATACCGAGTTAGACCAGTGTCACATGACTATCAGACAGATGTCCTTTTATTTAAAAAATAGATCTCAAATTGACTAGATTGATTTTGTCCCCTTTTTGTTTTTAATAGCCGCTCAAATGGCAACTCTTTTAATGTGTAAATGAAAGCCGTGATGGAGAGCCAATGAGGACACACTCCTAAATTCAGTTGGCAATCTCAGTTGACACGCAGCCTACGTCACGGCAGAGTTTACCCAATCGCATCCGAATGACTCCCACTACTTTCTGCGCCACATTCTCAAACTTTTGACTTTTGCAGCAAACGACAGCCGACTGATGAAAATGTTTTATTATCCTCAAGATCTTCATGTGCACCACCAAGAAAGGCTGTCTTTTTATTTAAAGATATAAAAGCGTTGAACAATAACGTCCGCTGCGCTAAAGCGGTGCTCTCAAGTGACTGGAGAGGTTGTGGATCCACTTCATTAGAATGCCATATCTTCAAGATCTGCAAGATTGAAGTGCAAGTATCGGGATTCTTTACCTACTGGGATGCCTATGAAGCTAGGCTCTTGATACACTTGGAACTCAATATCAAGATTTACTTACCAGATTGTTGTAACAAAAACTGGATTTGTTTCCTTTTCCCTTTTTGTTATAGCCCGGTTTCTTTTGACATTTAGGTGCTTCGCGTGTGTTTTCAGAGCCTCAGTCTAGCACAATTTACTCGCCACGTTAGATCAGAGTTTTAGAACTTGTTTGGGAAGTTGTGATTTTTAAAGGATCTATTTCGATTCCCTTCCCGAATTGAAATATTCTCGGTTATGTTAGCGGTGGGGCAGATGGACGGGTCTCGCCAGAGTGCTTTCCTTCTCAGTACCCCGCCACTAGCTGCTCTGCATAGTATGACCGAAATGAAGACGCCTCTCTATCCAGCTTACCCGCTATCTTGCAATGGGCCTGCATCATCCACTTCTCCGACAGCTACCTCTCCAAATCCTGGCGGTATTCCTGTATGTTCTCCGGGAATTAAAACATCGTCTGGATTTTGCTCCATCGGATCGCCTCATAACTGTTCGCCTGCCACCCCTCACGGAATAAACGACATCCTGAGTCGCCCCTCACTTCTCGCCGCCCATGCTGCTGCAGCCGCTGCCTCGGCCGCATCATCTTCTGCTGGAATTCTGTCCGGACTGCCCCGCTTCAGCAGCCTGAGCCCTCCACCTCCGCACGGCCTGTACTTCAGTCCAGGCGCCGCGGCAGTGGCTGTGGCTCGCTACCCGAAGCCTCTGACAGACCTCCCTGGGAGGACCCCGATCTTTTGGCCCGGAGTCATGCAAAGCCCTCACTGGAGAGACGCCAGGTTCGCCTGTTCACCTCGTAAGTAACTGAAGTTTCTTTTTTGTTTAACAAACACTATCATATTAATATAGGCATACAACAGCACCACCCAAGTCTGAGTTATGTAGCCCGAACCTAGAAAAAAAATGGATTACTCAATCATAGGTGTTGTTTACCAGTGTCGTACAGTAGCCTATACATGTGCCATTACACATAGCTATTTACTTGTACTGTTGTGGTAGTTTGGCTCTTCAGGTTGTGCTATGGCTTAATTGTTAAATTGGATCTGTGCATTAATAATTTATCAACTTGTTTATTTACCTTCACAGATCAGAATTCCGTTCTTTTGGATAAAGATGGAAAGAGGAAGCATACACGCCCTACGTTTTCAGGACAGCAGATTTTTGCCCTGGAAAAGACTTTTGAGCAAACAAAATACCTAGCAGGTCCAGAGAGAGCACGCCTGGCCTACTCTTTGGGAATGACAGAGAGCCAAGTCAAGGTGAGATCCGCTTTCTTAATAACAGCAGGAATACAAGGGCCAGGAGGACAATTTTATTAGAAAACGAACTGCTTGTTCTTGTAAATAACTCACACCTGGAATAATTTGAACACATTTGTCCCTGTTAGAAGGAAATTACCAACTCTTGCCTTTTTGTCTTAAAAGTGTCTCACTGTTTACAGTGCAGTTTTAGATAGAGGAACATATAACATAACATGCAATTGCCTTTATTAAAATAAGCAAAAGCTAAATAAGATTTAAGACAGCAAAGTAAAAAAGGTCTTATATGTTTTCTGTCTATATTTGTTGAAGTTTGACCAGATAACTATTTTATATGTAGCCTATGTTGTGGCCATTTTAATGTTTTAATGTCAATATATAAGTTGCATTTTATTTAGTTTACTTTTGTGGTTAGGCTTATTATTTTGTTAAATACACATTAAGGGTGGGTGTGATTGCAAAATACTCACAAAAGGCCTCTAATCCTTTAAAATGTTGACACCAATTTTTTACACCACTGGACCTGAGTAGACTATTACCGTGTAACCCGGATATGCGTACAACAATTTCGTAGTGCTTTGCATTGTAATATTTACAGCTCACATCCATTACATTAAGAACAATTTAGCTCATAATGAACTTTCGTTTAATTTGGACAGGTATGGTTCCAGAATCGCAGAACGAAGTGGAGGAAAAAGCATGCCGCTGAGATGGCTTCAGCCAAGAAGAAGCAAGACTCTGAGACAGAGAGGCTGAAAGGTGCCTCAGAGAATGAAGATGACGATGACGACTACAACAAACCTCTAGATCCCAACTCAGACGACGAGAAAATAACGCAGCTACTGAAAAAACATAAACCAAACTCTGCCCTCCTTATCCACACCTCGGAAAACGAGAGTTCTTAGAGGGTGACGATGGCGCAGTTAAGTCTTTTTTAAATGAGGATTTGTGTGATGCACTGATTTGAGTAGGGTCCCATTTTACACCACGTATAAAATTCCATTTGCACATGGGACGGAGACCGGCTCAGAGGAATATGCATTGTTTTTACATGCCGAGGAGTGTTGGCTGCACTCTCAATGCGATGTTGTACAGACGTTTCAACGCGAAGAAGACACTTGTTCTTGTATATACCAACGTGAGTTGTACTGAATAGAAATTATATTACTGTGAATATTTATGTGTAAAATACCATTTTTGTACAGAATACATCTGAGTCTATTCATCTCTGCCATTTAAAATACGTTTTGCGATTTGTAATTTGTATTAATGTTCATTTGGTTTTTTTCCTTCTAAGAGGGGTTTTAAAGATATTGTCCACGTTTTAAAATAATACCCTCAACATTGTAACAACAGATTGGGAAAACCGGCGTGTGTTCACTATATTAATTTTCATCTGACGGCTAGTTTGCAGAAGGTCACGAATTTGACGTGTACATAAATAGGTGAGAAATGAGAAACAACGTGTAACAAGTAAAATATATTTGTAATATAAATGCATTCGTCGCCCACTGTTATGAATTTTCTTTTCCTTCTCAACACTTAATTTATATAATATTTTGAGTTTGTAACAGTGTTAAGATCCTGCAGAATTGCGCATTGCAGGTTCGTATGTATTGCACTTTTATTTAATAAAAAAAAAAAATTTGAGCATTGTTTTGATTTCATTATAATTACACGTTTTGGGTGAAATAATGTATTATTATTCGTAGAATTCAAGTAAAACCTACAGAATTAAAGCAAGTCATTAAGCTAATACCAGAGCTAAAATATTAGGGTACCATGAGCCTCTTTTCATTTTTAGAATGCAATTTAACACACCTCAGTATCATAAGCGGTTGGCTTTAATTTATTGCAGTGATTTTTTTTTTTTGATGAACTGTGGAGTCTTTTGACCCACTGCCTGTTTTGGGTTGTTGAAAGACGACTTGTTATACTGACCTGAATATAGTTATTGGTGTAGCATTACCGATGCATTTATATGCAGCTAATAGGGTTGAAACTTGTGGAAAAGTTTGAGTTTATTTCAACTCGAAGAACTTATTAGTTTGAGAAATTTCAGGCTACATCGTGACTTAAAGAAATGCACTACGCAATGTCAACAAGTAGCCTAGTGATCCGAATGATTACATCAGCCTGTTCTTTGAAAATTGAAAATCACTCACCCGCTCCTCACTCAACTGGTAAATATTTAATTTATCTAATGCAACTGTAAAAGATGCACCGCTCTCCAAGTACGTCCAGAGAGCATCAGCTGCGATTGAAAACGCATATGCCCTGCTGGTCTTATTTTCCTTCATTATAATCTGAAGGTCGAGGAATGGGAGGCTGCATTGTGGGTTAAAGGAGAATGACAAGTGACCACTTTTTATATTAACCTAAAGCAATCATAAATAACGAATACTTTTCATGGTGCATTTTAAGATAGTCATTTGTCATCAGTCATTTAGTAATTGATTACACATATTGCAGCAACGACAGATCAGTCTTGACTGTGAGCTACCCAAGGTGGTGTGGCAGTGAAATCAGGCCTATTTTATTTATTTATATTGACATGGACTAACAGCGATGTTATGGTGCCATCCATGCTGATTCAATGCAAGACGTTAATTCATCGGGCGACGTTTAAAACTACTTTAATCATGATGGTGCCAAGTATTATTATTTTAATTATATGTATCATTATTATTTCTCAATTGCATTTTTATGGAGATATCTGCGCAGGTTTGGCCGTAGCTCCAATAATCTCTATTTTGGACATTTTCAATGTTTCCCAATACATTTCAAGTTGCGTTATTGTTAGCTGAGGTTAAATATATTTATTTGATTAGCAGATAGACGAAAAAGGCAATACAATAAAAAATAAATACGTTTAAACATTAGGTTAGGCCTGCTGTGTGAATACATTCGCATCGCTCAATTTTATTATAGGACTCTAAATCTCAGCGGTGCCCTATATCATATATGGTATGGGGATCACAGCCTTTCAGTCGAGGAAGAGGAATAGTTTTTCTCACAGAATGTTACATATATATAAAGTAGGCTACATTCACACACATGTACATATTGATAGCCTACATATATATACAGTACATACATACATACATACATACACATTTTGCTATATCTGGGGGTGTCTCGAAAATGCAAAGGTCATTTGCTGAGCGACTGAGATGACATACAAGTTAAAGTGCTGTCAAACGGCGTCAGCCCTTATGGGAGCCCTTGTTGGTGATCAGAGGTGAGTTATAGTTTTTGATCTGCGACAGTTATTTAATGCACAGCACCGGGTGCTGATAGGCTGACCTTTGGTATTTGTCTTGCGTTTTTGCAGGCCTAACTGAGCACCATGGTCAACCGACGGACAAGAGACCTCAATAATGAAGGGTAGGCATTTACCCATCAACGCACAACATTAGGACGCATGCGGAGATCATTTTAAGAAATGTTAGCCAACCATCTGTTGTCGTATTTGCGAGCGCGGACTGATACGTATCTGAGGTCTCTGTTCTCATGCTTGTTGGTTAGTCTAGCCTGTTACTTAACGTAGCTTTGCTGTCAGTACCATCAGATAGCCTGTCTTTGGTTCCAGATATGCATGCCAAAACGTTTGTTAACTGAATGCAAATTTTATTTTCCCTGTTGACCCAGATTCCAACCAGAGTTCATATGAGAAGGCCTATGTTTATCTCAACAACTGCTATATTTTCTGTGCGGACGTCTTTCCGTTATTCAGTTGATTTCAAATACATTCCGACATTTGGAGAGCACATGCCGTTCCGTTCATTGTATCCTTGCATGTAAATGCCCGTGAAATGTTAAATTTTTACTGTCCTACTATTTTTTAAGATGTGACAGTAATCTACAAACTAGCATGCATTTAAAAATGGCGAATGTAATACAATTCTACTGCAGCACATACAGAATGGGTTAAGGGCGTAAAACATTGTTTTGAAAATCCTCATGCATATTCTGTGATACTTCAAAATGCCTCTCGTTAGACCCAAGTTATGGCTCTGTAGTATTTCCTCTCCATATGATGAAGACAACAAATAATCCAAAAGTATGCTCTTGTTAGACCCTGAAAATGCTGACTGTCATGAATAAAATGGTTAACATGACCAACCACTCCATTATTATTACATTGAGTGCAGCTGTAGCCTCAATCTAACTATTTCAGATAGAAGCAATATGAGACAGTGTCATGTTAGTGCTGAAAAAAAATGCGATTGTTCCACAATGTAACTGGCATTACACTGCCACAGGGGTCATTGTGGTCCACTACTTGTCATTCTAGCTGCTGCTGGTTTTCAATTTATCTTTAATGCCTTTGCCATAATGTCACCTAGCATCGCAGCCTCTTGTCCTGACCACCTTACCAAATGGATTTTGAGTGCTAAAATGAAATGGAAGCTTCTCATGAGGCCATTGTAGTATTTATATAACACATTACTCTATTGACTGCCCTTTGGTAGATTTGTAGATATTCCTTTTCATTCCATCACTGAGACAATTACAAATACATTATTTATTTATGTCTCTACCTATTAGCATAATCAATTCTGCCTGCTAATCGTGTATTACACTTGCTGTGTGGACTCCTGAACTGTACTAAGGGATGGTCCAGTTATACAACACAGTCATTTTCAAATGACCAATCTTTGTTATCTTGCTTAGAGCTTAGGTCAGTGTTGATAGGACATATGTTGAATAAGTTGCTTTTGTATCTTCCCATAAACAGTAAAAAGTATTATTATTTTTACAACAGAAGACTTCAGAAGTGTACATAGCTACATTTTACCCATTAAACCACTCCACTTGCATTGCATTTATTTCAGATGATCTTCAGTTACTATTTTAAACTGTATACGGTTTTGTCACAATTTCTCTCCACAAAATTCTACCCATAAATACTTCTTTAATAGTTTATTTTGTTTTATTCAGAATGCAAGTTCAATTCTGACAATTGTGAGAAAAGTACATTTCACTTGCACATTATAATTCAACCCCACTCTGGTCCACTGTAAGTCTCTCCCACCCAGTCTTGTCCTGAGCAGGAGTGAGTGTGCTGGCAGTGGGAGGGTGGGTGACGTCGGCCTGATCTGAGAGGAAATATGATCCATCGGTGCGGTCCAGGTGTCGCTAACATGGGTTCCGTGCCTGAGGGATCTGCTGGAGCATCTGCTGAGTGACTGCGCAGCGGGTGTGGCGACAACAGCGCGCCAAGCAGAGGCGCAGCAGCGCAGCTGTCCAGATGCTGCAGGGTCACAGGCGCTCTCCCATGAAACACTCGCGCAACGAAAGGTTAATTAGTCGAAAAATAACGGCACTGCAGCTCTGTGTCCTCGCACACCGAGCACCTCCCAGAGCAGGAAGCTTTCACATCCTGCTAGATTATACAGTAGAAAATTAGTTGTTGTTAGGAATATCTTATAGAAGGACTTATTCAATTACCAAACACGTGACAGATTGTTTACCTAGTCTTAACATTTGTACATCTTGATTAAGTGAATTAGCGGCAGTAAATTACCAGTTACTGTCACTGTCTGGTCAATGCTTGGTAACAGACCTCATTCACATTTGCTTAAAAAAATAAATGTTGAAATCCTGACCTCAAGCGCCACTGAAACAATGCAGTGGCTGTCGCAACAACAAGTTGTATGTTTGACAATGGAATTTCTTTTGTGGAACGATCGGGCATTTAGCAGAGGCAAGTAATGTGCTTTATCTGTGTGAAGGCTCCACTGATGCGCTCTCAGACGAGCGTGTTCTACACGAGATTACACGCACAGGGCCATGTGTCACCAGTGCCGCCTTCCCATGGACTGAATGCTGGCATACATATGCCTCAGCCCTTATCTCGCTCCGGCCCCATTCGCAGCCTCTCTGATAAGGAGCACCTTGGGATTGCCCATTGTGAATAATCAAGTGGGCGGCACACAGTGCTTTCTATTGGACCCTGTCGGCTCCCCGGTCAACACTGCTACTCTGGTGAGAGCAGCTACGGCTGCTCCACACTGCATGGCTCTCTCCCTATCCATACGATATTTCCTGCCTGTGTTTTTAATGTCAGATTTAATTATCTCAATGATTTGCCTTAATCTGTTTTAGTTTGTGTATCTCAAAGGCACCAAACTATTTGTTTATCACCCAATCTTGTGACATTATCCCCACCCCAGGGGGTTGATGGCTTAATAGGTGAAGGTTTAATAGAAGTATTCTTTTTTTGATCACTGGAGTAAACGAATGACACTGTTGGCCAATTATGTGTGTAACTGTGTCAGGGTGTGTGCTGATAGTGCTTCACCTGGTCTTGATGTGTGTATGCGTTTGGGTTTGTGTACATTGGCGCGTTAATCTTATTTAGCGGATCGGATAATGTGGTGATGCCTGTGAGATCTTGGTTTTTATCTGGAGGCTTTGTGTTTAAGAGCCACAAGTGAGATGGAGACCTCTCTTCATAATCTGCTATAATCTTCTTTAATGATGTTTTTTACTTTCTGTTCTCTGTCAGAGACGCACCTGGATTGTGACTTGCAAACAGATATAGGCCTGATGAGACAGTTAAACACTTAACCCTAATCCCACTACTGCCCCCATACAGATATCATCACCCCACAACAAAAGAGCCTTTAATCACACGCTTTTCCTCTCAGTCACATCATGTTTCTCTCTACTCTTTAGGACTGGTTGGATTCTCCTTATATTGTTAATGTATTGTTCCATAACTGCACACCTAAAAAAATTAAATGCAACACGTAGACCCAAACAGTGTGATTGATGAGTAGACTAAAGTTTGTCATGGCCTTGTTCAAAGGCCCTTCCTGCAGTCAGGGTTGCCAGTTTGTTAAAGACTTTGTCATTTTTTCCTCCTTTAGCAGACAGAGGGCCAAGGGTGGGGTTGACGGGAATAATGACAAAATGAGCACCTTCTGCAGACGACTCAGGCCATGAGAAAAAATTACCCCCGTCGGCCGAGTCTTTTGTCCTGAATTTTATTAGCACTAGCTGTGCTAAAATAACCTGTTAACACGTATCATATATGCAGCTATAATAACCTCCTCAATCATATTTTAAAAGTCACGTCAAGCTGCCCCAGTATAATTCATCTTTATGCAAATATATCAGTGTCAGACCATTAGTGTATTGCTAAAAGGATTTTTTTTGTTGTATTTAAATGCATTCTTCTCGCGTTTTTCTTTTTTTCTCTCTCTCTTCTGATGCTCAGAACCAATAAAACATGAGCCCTATTGCTCAAGAATTATAGCAACTATTAGAGTAACATATGGACAGCATGCACTCTGAAAATAAAAACCAACAGATAAAGTGGCAGGGGTCGTGCCGGGGTGCAAACACTTAGGAAAATAGCAGTGAAGTAATAGATTTCCCCCTGGCTGTCTGAGCAGAGCCGGCCGGGCGCTGGAATCAAAGCCTTATTATACATGCATTTGAGACCATATCAGGGTTCAGGATGTGCGGCCCTCTCTCACTGGCACCAGAGTTATAGGTGCCACAAAGAGTGCCAAAGTAATGAATTAAGGAGACAATAAAAAGGTGATAAAGTGCATTCTGCTTGTATTATGTCTTTAATGAAATTAAAGGCGTGTGAGCGGGCGATGGGCTTGTCACGTTTACGGGACTGTGTCTGTTGTCTGCTGATGGGATTGTGTTTAGAGAGAGCGGCAGAGAGGGGAGAGTGAGCAGCTCAAGAGGAGACCGGGAGGCAGCCTGAGGAGGTCTGAAGGGGGTTGCTATGGTTTGGAGGTTTGAAATAGGAGTTTAATCAGTTCTTTTAAGAGAACAAATTAGTGCCAATTAAAAAATATTGAAATCATAAACAATATCATCTGCTAGGCTTTTTAGTTTGTCCCTTTCAGTGCTTAAAACAATACTGTAGGGGCGGTGTCCTCATGCTATGTCCTCATGATGTTTGTGTCTGGCTCATTCTAGTAGCCAATTTAATGCATTTATGATCTCTGGCTAGCCACCCAGTGGAGAGTATTATATTTAGCAAAAGGCAGACCTGTCTGCAGGGGCGAGTTTAGGCTATTTTTAGTGGGGCCATGGCCCCACCGTGAGATAGCTTGGCCCCACCTGGCTCAGCACATTTTAAAAATATTATATTATGCGAAAATCTTGCTCTGCCATCGCGCAATACTTTGGTTGCACTGGCCAATCTGGCAACCTTGTATGTCTGGCAACGCTGCTTCAAACGAGGCTTATGACTCGTCCATCAACTACATTCGACGCGCAGGCCAGTCGAAGAGCCCGCGCAATACATTTTTCAAACTGCGCACATTTTTCACACCGCATAAACGATTTTTTTTTTAGGGTTTAAAAATCTGAGCATCAAAGGGGATGTAGGCTAGGTAATAAACATTTCAAATACTGACATGTCTGACAACCAAGCCGGATGTGCGTTAGAATGTTTTCATACAACATTTCCTTTAGCTCTCTTGCCGGTCTCTGCTCCAGCAGTTATAGGCTACCATGGCGAAAAGAAAGGCAGAGCAGGTGCCCCAGAAAAAGGTCTGCCTAACGTTTAAAACATGAGCGGCTACATGAAATAGTCCAAACTGACTAAGGTAGGATAAAACTTTCAGACATATTTAGATATGCTCGGAGGTAAACGCGAAAAGAGTTCGCTAGTGGGAAAACGTGCAGTGAACAAAAGTGACATTATTCTGTTTGTCCTTAAAGTTTGTGAGCACTTGGATGCCCGCTTCCCTGAGCTGAGTGGGCTGCCTTTGAGCCGGACACGTTGGATCGTGCAGTTAGTAGGCTTCATTTGATCATGGGCTGAATGACGTGACCAATCTGGCGAAAGGGTTTGAAGCGCTTGGAGGAAGCATAATATGCGGTCCCGGGACGCAGTTGTCGAATTCAAGTTCATGGTTATTGAGGTGGTCGCTGCAAAGTGAGCATTTTCCAGATCTGGTAGGCCTACAACTTCGACATTAGTGGCACATTCCAAGCATCTAGCGCCGACTGTGAACGCGGTTTAAGTCTAATGAATGCCACTAAGACAAACTCGTGAGGCGAGAAGATCTGAGGTAGAAATTTCCAATATTTTCAATTAGACCTATTAGGCCCTATTCAAAGTGATCTTGATAACTGCAACAACATTTTGACATATGTTTAGTCAGAAAGGTGTGTCTTCCATAGGCCTGCAGACAAGATGAGCCAAACAGCCAGATAGGCCTAGCTCCCGCAATGTAATTCAAATGACATGTTTTGTAGCTTAGTTTGTTGCAAACCACTCCAGTTATTAATTTTTTTATAAAGGTTCCCTTTAGGAAAAAGTACACCATAATTACTATATTTATTGTAAAGCACTGCATTAGCATTTTTCTTTCAATTAAGTTCTACTTAAATGTTATACCTGCTGAGAAATGACTAAACACCTTGGATACTTTTATTTTGTGTATATATATATATATATATATATATATATATCATTATCATTCATAACCAGTGAACCAGTCATAACCTCCCTAAACCTTATTTCATATCAACCAAAGATCCTTTAAGTTCAACTAAACTGACTGGTAAAACACCATCATTAAAATGTTCCAAAGTCCAGCCATTATAAATATCAACCTTGTAGACATATTGATGTATTTGCTGTCATCTTTTTTGGAAACCTATGGCAAACGCAGGCTCGTGGTCATTTTCGTAAGGTCGCGTGGTTTACGAATTGCTCACAGTGCTGAAATGTGCGCTCAGAATAAAAAATATTTGCTCAGTGCTGAAAAAAATTAGAGGGAACATTGGTCAAGAGTGCGGCCGAGTACAATTCCCCGACGTTAAACCGGACATTTTGAGATGTTAATGACACATTGGGAAAATCTGACCGATGGTTCTTCCGAAGTAGGTTGCTTAGATACTAGTCACTTAGTTCTTATTACTGTATGTTTTTGTGTGAAGTGAATGGGATGTGAGTGGACAGATCTTTATTCCGCCTTTGTCAGGTATATTTGTCTCAGTCTCTCTGTTACCCATCTCAAGCCAGTCTTTTGAAATGAAGAGTTTAAAATTGACTGTTGCAGGGGGAAACACTACTCAAAGCAAATCTAATACTGCAGCTCGAACATGTATAAATGAACTAGTTCACCTCATATAGCGAGAAATAATGTGCCTCTGTTAGCACTGGGGGCTGGGCCCCCCTAAAGACCAGATCCTAAAATCGCCCCTGCCTGTCTGGAAATGACATCTTTTGAGTCCAGAGCCACACACACCCACACAGGGCTTGATTGCCTCCTCAGCCCTGATTATCCGTCGTTTAAAGGTTTATCAAAGCCCGTGGATCCTGTCATGCCCGCGTGAATGGTGGATTTTTCTTTTTTATGGTGCCATTAATTTCGTGCGGATCATTAGCCCCCATACGAATCCATGTTTTGACAAATGTAACTAGTGAATTATGTACATAATGCGCCGTGCCCTGCTCCAGAATGCATCACATGATAAACAGGGAGTGCTCTGGCATATTACCCAAATGTGTTTCAGGGGGTGTCTCCCCCTGCCTCGTCACTCCATTACGGAGACAGCTCACTCAATAGCCACTGGCTGACACATGTGGCCACTGACAGGCTGGCATTGGGAGTGGTGGTGCGCTCTGGGTAACAGCATTAAATGCTGGGACTCCATGATGAATGATAAAGAAGTGAGCATCATTATGTATGGGGACCGTTGTTGTTTTGAGTTATGTATTGCATGATTTAATTGTTTCCATTTAAAATAATGCTTATTTAAATCGTTTAATTGAATGTACGTGAGATTATTGTAATTTGACTCTACAGACCATTTTATAGTCATTCTCCTGAATGAATTATGTCTGAAATTTTGTTTATGATGGAAGAGCGAAATAACACCTTGCTGTGAGTGTTGGTTCCTAGTTTGAACTTCAAAGACAAAAAAAAAAAATGAAGATAGCATTTCTGTGGTAAGATCATCTGTCAGTCAACGCTTCATATGGTTTAAAGTTCACACGGTGGCATTATCTTATTGCACTAATATGAAGTTTCACAATGGGGCACCAGTCGATGAATACTCTGAAGAACTGATGTCTTTAATACTCTTAAAAGAGGAATATGGCATGAAATGCCTGTCATGCTGCCATCAATATTTATATGAAATTATATTGTAATCTTGTGATAGGATGAAATAAAGAAACAAGCAGGTGCTTTTGACAAGGACCATTGCAGTTTATCCTTATGGAGTTTTGGTACCTTGGTGTATAGAAAGTCATTCCCTTAAAAGAGATGATCGAAAGTCATGCCAAAAAAATGAGATAAATTCCACCATTGGCTTACCCATTTTAGTAATGTAGCACTTGCATGTCTGATGGAGGACCCAGCTGGAGAGCCGTTGTCCAAACGTAAGAAAGCCCCAGTCCCCTAGGTAGAGATTCTAATCTCGGATGATTCATGTCCACCTCGCCGACTTTATTGCAGGGGTGAGACCTTAAGTAAGAGGAAGAGGCTGAACTCGGTGCAGCCTCACTTTACCCCTGCACTAATACCTAAAATGCGTCTTATGACCTACTTATGAAGTCTATCTTTGAAAATGTATTGATCAGAATGCCAAGTTGTAGGATGTCCCATCATGCAAAATTGTGTGTGGTGGGGGAACAATTGAGTAGGGGAGGCTTAAGTGCATTGGCCTGACCCCACGGCCTGCCTCCCTCGAAGTCACCCCATGACCAGTGCTCAGGCTGGCCCTCTTTGTCAAAAGTCAGAGGTCAAACCGTCCACCCAAGGTCGCTTAGCTCCAGCATTGTCAGGAGGTTAATTCAATCTGCGGACAACGGAGTATATACATAGCGGGAATGAAATCCTTTTAAAAGAGCTGCAATTTCTAACCGGAGGCAGCAGGAGCAAATTGAATGTAGAATCTGATTTTACTGTCAGAGTTGTTTTTGTGCGTATTTAATCAATGCTTACGGCTCATAATGCCCCCAGGTCAGCACCAGGGTTATTTCCATAATCAATGACAAAGGGACCTCAAGTTCAGCAGGGTTATGGTCCTATTCCTCCCTCCTCATTTTTCATGGAGTTATTTATTGCCATGACGCCCATCAAATAGTGAAAATGACAAGCGACTGCCCGAGCTGTCGCCGAGGACACTCGGCTTTAGGCTGTTGCCCCGGGTTACCGCTGCTCTTATGGTTCCCAAGCGTTGTGACGAGATTGTTACTGCTGTGATCTCTGCTTCTGTAATGACCTGATGTGAAGTGTTTTGGATGGGCCATAACCTTGTTTGACATGGTATTGCACTGACCCTCCAGGCCTAGAGAGATGAAGTTGGAATCACTAATATCTCGGTGAAAGGGAACAAATGTATTAGTAGAGTGGGGACACCCTGCCCACAGTGGAGTGACCAACACACATAGGGGTGGATGGGATGGGAAACATGTGAGCAGGTAGAGAAGTTGCAGCAAGCCAAGGTCTGAATGTCTTATAATGTCATAGTTAAAGAAAAATGTAATCAATATCTTAAAAATACATAATTGCAATGTAGGTATTAGGTTTTACCTTTGAAAAAATGCTGCATTCATCTGGAATAGACTACAGATTCTGTAGGCTATTCCCTTTCGAAACCCAAAGCTTTGTGTTTGGTGATTTGAACATCTTAGCATTCAGTGCGTCTCTGCAGAGTGAGTCTTTGTGCTATGAGGTCTGCATTTGCTTGACGTGCTGTTGCATTGTGGTTTGTGTTTTATTTTGTTTTATAAGCATCAATAAAACACACATTGATGCTCCAAGCTGTTAAACCCTAAAGAGCCACCATAAAACACCTCAGTCATTGGTCTGCCAATAAAAAATGAAAACCCATTTCACACAAAGGAGGTACAACTGTTGTCTGTGGTCAGTCAATAAACCAAACACGTTTGAGCCCAGGGTCGAAGCTGCCTTTGCTACTTTGCAATGTAGTAAACAAGGTCACAGGAAAGACAGCAGTGGAGACACAAGAAATAATGTCAAATGTGTTTTTTATGAAATCATTTTGCTAATGCTCTGGATTTAATTAACAGTATGCAAATGCTTTAGCTAACATCCATAACACTTACTACAGCAGTGAATATGACTTCATGTTTGCCAATACTGACGTTTATGGTTTGTTCATGCTAACTAATGCATTGACTGAGGTTAATGAGGAGGCCCTGATTATATAGTATTATTCATTAGACAACATAAACAAGCTGTGATCTCCAACCTTTATCATTTTCAATGGTTTGGTAATACTTGACAGTTTGCAGTTTTAAGTAATGCATTAACTAACAATATGATGGATTGAACCCTTATGTAAAACAACAATTATCTCTTATAAATTGTGTGCAAGCTTCAGGTATACCATTTAAATTCAAGAATTGTTACGCATATTTACTTTTAAGCTGAGCCTGAAATAAATCTATCACATGCATGTGTCAGACCACAGTTTGCAGAAAATCTCACTTATATTGAAACTGTTTCTAATGATGACTTATCTCTTTGCCCCTTTTACAAGGACCCACGTGTGTGTGTGTGTGTGTGTGTGTGTGTGTGTGTGTGTGTGTGTGTGTGTGTGTGTGTGTGTGTGTGTGTGTGTGTTTGTGTGTGTGTGTGTGTGTTAATGTCTGCGCACACCCCTCTGTATATTTTTGTGTGTTTGTGTATCAGTGCTGACGGCTCCTCGTGGGAGCAGTGAATTCCACACGATCAATGCATTCTGCAATATTGAGCTTGGAATAAACTGCCGGCCAAATGACTCCATTAATAAAATGCGGATATTGTTTCTCTTCATAGTGGGAGCCGCGGGCTCTCTGTTAGACAGTCTGAGGCTGGGGGCTGGAGAACACTTAGCTCAGAGTGTGTGAGAGGAATAGCTAGCAGCTCAATTGTTTCCTCTCAGAAAAATCACTAAGGAGATGAGGACTATTATGTTGCTCTAGAACTTTGGGTTCACTGTGATGGGCTGGCAACAGTGACTTTCTGGAACATGTCCAGTTAATAGAGCTGGAGGTGATCTCCCTGGTACTTTAGATGGCAGATTTCAATGAGTTTCATTCTGGCTGGCTGAATTGCTCATCTGAATTTAAGTCAATAGTCAAGTGCTATTCAAAGTTCTGCAGTTTGACTTGTTGATGCATAGTCGGAGATGAAAAAAAAGGCAAGTGGATTGATGAATGTGATTAAGCCATCATGAAGTCGCACTATATATAACTAATCTTTTAAACCCCTTGAAGTAGCCCTGTTGGTATCAGTAGATTGAAATTTACTCACTATCTTGAACAGGCGTGCAATGTTGCAGCCATTGCACGGCCTGATTTAGGGATTAACACCATGGTATTATTGCCAAAGGGCAGTATGTCTGTCTTGACAGGCTGAGAAGCGAAGTTCTCCGCCAGCGTCTGGGCGAGATTCTTCTCGACAGCCCTCCAAAAAGCTGGCATGCCAGCGCCGGTCCTCTCTGACCTCCTGGTAACACCGTCTCAAATTCCCCATGCCGGCCACTGCTGCCCTGTGGGGAGGCTTGGGCTGAGGTGCCTCCCCAGCTCCTCCGCAGATTGGGGTGACATAACTAAACAGGCATTAACACCCAATTGCGACATCACTAAACAAACGCCGGGGCCTTGGCGAGCATGGGAAAATAGCATTATGGTCCGGGAGTGAATTGACCGGGTGAAAAAAGGCACAATTTAAGCCTTGTTTTGTTCCCCCTGTGTGCGTCCTATCTGCGTGGAGCTGACAACTTTCTATCATGTATACCAACTTTCCCAGGGAGGATTAGGTACATAAAAGGCCATTCTCCTGTGAGTGCGGTCATAAATCACGGGCCGCTAAGGTCTTGCCTCTCTCTCACCTCTGGCAGTTTTGTACACAGGTCCTATCTGTTCTCGAGCACGGTCTAGACGAGCACGCTTGCACCACAGACAGGGCATACACCAGCCTGCTGCCTTTGCACATAAGTGTGAACTCATAATTTTAGTTCTATATCTGTTTATTTGATGATATATATTTCATGCATGTTTGTGTCTGTATGACACTTGTGTGGGTATACGTGTGTGTTTCTGTGTGTGTAAATAAGTAATTTAGGGAAATGTTACCCCTACATTCAGATAAAACTGTATTAAAAAAGTATTGCACCCACTAAACTTTGCACTTAAATGTGAAAATGCTCCTAAGAAATGACTGTATACGAAACAAATTATTATTATTCAAAGAGTTGTTTTCAACTGTAATTATTTTCAAAGACCTTTTTGCAAATGGGAATTATATTTTTGCACTCAGTCATGCCGTGATGATCTCACCACTATTCTCCCAAACAGGCAAAGTGCCAAACATGCCGTGAAGAAGCCCAAACACTACACTTTCAGCGCCACTGAAAACAAACAACAAACAACAAACTCCTCAAAGTCTAACTATCACCTCTCACATAGCTCCCTCTCCCCCACCCCCCCCCCCCCCCCCCCCCTCACTCCTTCCCCCACTCCCCACCTCCCTAACTCCCCCTACCCCACCCCTCCCCTCAGGAATCTGCAGGTTTGGCTTTCACTTGAGGTTTCCCAGCACTGCGGCTGACACTGATTTAACAATGGCCGCGGGATAATGCCCTAAGCTGCATTGTTAGTTAAGCAGCATCGCTGCCTTCCTGTGGCTGTGGGTCCTGTGCTGTGGAGAGCGGCTCGGTGGGAGGGCTTTTGTAATCCCATAGAGTGGAAAAAATCACAATTTGTAGCAATTTGTCTCACAGTGGTCCTGTCTGTTAAAAAGGCCCCGGGTCACCCCTTGCTGTGAATCAGTTTCTACCACACAAGATGCGAGGAGTGTGACTGGGATCCTCTTCTCTCCCGGGGCTATGGAAAAGTTTGAGAAAAGCATTGAAGTGTGGTAGGTTAGCCAAGCCATCGCAAAAGCCTTGGAAAAACTAAAGGGTGGAAAAAAATCAGCTTTGAAATGACATCACTAAATATGTAAAACTTTGAGAATAGCATTAAGCTCACTTAGATACTTTCCGAATAATAAACAACATTTGCTCCAATTTGTTTAAATTAATAAGCTCTGAATTTGTTCACTAAAGGTCACAAAAATAAAAAGGCTCTCGGCTAAGCATCAAATGAAATGCCATTTTTATAAGCAGTCAGTGTATTCTTAGGATTGGGCCAGTCATTTTTATTTATCCTCTCTTAACAGAGGTCAACTTTATGGCTTTCTACTTAATTCTACAACTGGACTTAACTCATGGAGAATGGAAACTACAATGCAAGCGCATGGGTCAGAGACTGCATTTTAGGACAGAGTAATTCCATTACCATACCAACTAAGGCCCAGATGAGGAATTTATAATGTAATGATAAACAAATTATAATGATAATGAGATTGGGAGAGACAGAGCAGACATTCTTTAAGCAAACCATTATAGAATTAGTCGCTTATGGATCAATCCATCTTGCTTCCCGTGGACCTTCTGGAGGACACACACACAGGCACACTCGCGCATGCACACTCGCGTGCGCACACATACACAAAATACTCTTAGAATCCTCTAAGTGCCATAAATGTCTTTCTATAACAACTTAAAGGTTCACATAAAGATATAAATGGAGTTTAAAGTAATTAGAGCACAACAAATCCAATGGCCAGTGAGCCCTTGTGAGTTATTGGAGTAACTGTTGACTTATTGATCATCAGTAAGATCCCCAACTTTAAACCGTGGTGCAAACAACCCCAAACCCCAATGGTACCGTGCCTTGCTGAGTCAGGGCAAGGAGACATTTCATTGGTTTTTGCACCACAGAAATACTCAAACCTGCCAATTGGAGGCGAGCTGGGAGCACACGGCCAGGAACATCGGCAGAGCTCGAAGCCGCATGGATGAAGCAATCAATCCATCAATTCCTCACCCAGAGCCACGGGCCCAATGTGTTTGTGTTTGCTCAATACAACTGACGCAGAATGTGATAATTAATGTGACAATGACCTTAAATAATTCAGTTGACTTCCATCATTCGCTGAGAAAAAAAAAGAACAAACACAGGGGGAAAAAAGGAGAGTGTTGAAGCAGCTCCAACTTTCTTCAGCAACTATGCGGTGCTCTTAGACATTTCTCTCTGACGGGTCACCGGCAGGCGGATTATAATGGGTCTATAAAGTCTGGTGACCTCAAAGTCTTTCCCATTTACAGCCAATGAGTTTAAGTGTGTCCAATCTAATCCTTAGGTGTTTATGGAGTGGGGAGAGCAGACCTGCTCTCTGAGTAAATTGAAGTCCGTCCTCCCTCCAAAATGCCATCCCCACCTGAATGAGATGACACAAGCTGGGATGAGACAAGGGAGAGAAGGTCGGATCTTCCAGCGATAACCAAGCCCAGGTATATTACAGTTGTCTCCTGCAGCAAATATTCAACGTTTAATGAATGAATGTTCTACCCTTTTATTTAGAGCCGTACTTTGAGCGCATAAGCTGCATTGGATGTGTCTTTGGATAGTAATGTCTGTAAAAAGTTACAATGATATTAAGCAATGTGTTTTGGTGGAACATTGTTATTTGTGAAGAGGTATTCCAACAGTACTAACATTTACATATTAGCACAGATACATGTTTCTGTTAAAACAAAAAGTATTTTTTAGCAATATATTTATAGAAATCATTAGTATAAAAAAATACTGCTCTTGTTTAAAAAATCAGTTAAATATTTAATATCTTCAAAACACCATTGAATCAGTGATTTATTAAGAGTGTCATGGCTGTCATGGCTGAAATTCAAAACTGGTATAATCAGCTCAAAGTTCCCTCCAGTCCAGCAAGTACCAGTTGAGCTGTTAAACTGGGAGTATTTCTCAAGGGCGTAGGTTTGCATAGGGTTGGTAGGGACTAGTCACGACCAAAGTTTGGGAAAGACAAAAAAGTCCCTACCAATATTTTGTTAATTTGAGAAAAAAAAAAATTTCACAATATATTTGCAAACTCATTCGTATTATTATCAATACAATGTTCGTCGCCCAGAAGAGTAAGAAATACATTTCTAAGTTTTCTAATGTGCCCTCGAGCCTGTGAGACAAGATGCTGTCATTTAATTGGCTGAAGTGGCAGAGTCAGAAACACTATGTGTGAATCCTGAAAGAGTGCTAGTAGTGTGATACGGTAAGCTACTAAGTTCGCGAGGAAATAATAACGCCTCATATCAGTATTTCGTTTAGTCTCAGCATTGATATTTTGACCCTTTTGTGCTCTGTAGATAGGGAAAAGCCAACTAAAAAGAAAAGAGATGCCAGAAGTTTTTTCCACCCATTGAGCTATCCATAGAGCTATCAAAAAGCCCAGGTCGCTGTTAGTTAGCTAGTCGGAAAACTACCCACATTGCGAAGCTGCTAACCCTAAATCGCCACCCATTGTACAATGGAAACATGTTTTGAAAGTTGTAAGTGTGTGGGGCATGTAACTTTTGCTTGCATTACATCTCGTCTTGTTGAAGCCAGAAGGATAAGCTACCCTACCCTGTTTAGACAATTTTACCCATGAATGTAATCAATCACACTGGCTATTTTGAGAATACATGTTATACTTGAAGGTAGGAAAAAGGTGCAATAAATTGGGATGCCCAAATGTGTGTAGCATATAATTCATGAATACATTATTTCATTGCACTGCAATCCAGATCATGTAGGCTTAGTACAGCTCTATAAAACCTGGACCAATTACCTACATATTACAAATTAATTTCAGAACAAACAAATGCACTGCATGTACTTCTCATTAGGTAATTTTGTTCATTAAGGCAATATTTTGAAATGCATTCAGGAAACTAAGAAATCCAGTGCAGATGTAGTGCAGGTTGAGGAAGAAGCAGCTGGATCAGGGCTTCAGATGAGGTCTTACTCATGTTTGGGATATCCAAAAAGGACAACAAAAACATGTGATGTCAAGAAATGTGAGGAAGGTTTAGTTTTTTTTAATTTAAACTAAGGGTTTATTATTCTTATTATGTTTAAATCAGTTCCAAGTTCCTGGATAAATATGTAACGTGTCAAATATAAGCTAAGCTGTGCTGCATTTGCAAGTTGGCTCTTAAGCAAATAAATAAGCTGACGTAATGGCAAAAAGTGACATTCTCAAACCTGCCAAGAAATACCAGCCCACACACTTCATTACCTATGCCGGATAAATGATGTGAACACTTCATTTCATTAATGAAACATTAATTACTCTATATGAGTGGCTCCAATGATTTTCATGTGAGCTGTCCTTGCGAAAGGTGCCATATTGTATGTTATAATACAGAAAAATGGAACCATCACATGAAAATCAATGAAGGCTGTGGCTTTGAGCACTGTCAGCATTTTAATTATATAGATAATTTTTTGTTGAATAAGCATCATACACCAGTACCAAAATCCCATTATTTCAATTCAGGTTCGTATTCGACCACATTACAATTTTTCCTTGCAGCATAGATCTTGTTAAAGTACACATAAATGGTATGCACCTGGTTTTCAGAAGGCTTAATGGATTCATTAAAATGGTCCGGTCATAATGAAATGCATTTAAAGTAGCATATTTGAGTAGAATATTTGGTTTCTTAGTTCTTCTTTGCATTTTTCAACTATTAACCTTCCAAGTGAGACCCACTCTCATGCATATTTAACCCACACCTGACACCCAGGAAATGGTCTTTTTGAAGAAGAGTGAAAAGGCGACTGGGATGTCATTAGGTCCATTGTCCACCTCTGGCTCTGCTGAGCCCTCTGATGGTGAAGCCTCATACATCAAAGTGTCTCCATATCCTCCATCATTTGCAAACATCTTGGGACAGACCTCACTCTACAAGTATGGGGTCACAAATACAGACATGAAATGTCTTTACGGTCTGCTTGCTAATGTAATGCCATATGCAGACAGACATGTCTTTCTGTCACCTTGTACGTGATACAAATACACCCTCAAATTAGTTGATCCACTTTTTTGGCAAAATGTAGCTGGTTGCTTTTGCCTTTCATGCTTCTTCAAACAGTGAAGAATTTGCCTTTACAGCTGAAGCAGCAGCACCGGCTTTGGCTGTCTTTTTTCTTCTTATTGTTTGGTAAAGCGAGGTTGCAGATAGTTCAATCTAAAATTGATTTAGGCATTGTAATGCTGTAATAGTGTGCGCATGAACACACACACAAACACACCTACGCACATAAGGAGAAAAGGAAGATGAATGATGAAAAAAATGACAAAAACACTTCCATTCCTATTTCATTTATTTATACTCTCCAAAGTAAGGCGTGCCGCTGAAGAATTGTTTTTTATTAATTTCATGGATTATTTGCTCATTAGACATTAATCATAGTGCCCCATCTGGGTGGAGCTGGCATGGCTATGCGAGAAACAGCCATTCTGATCTCAATTAGATTATGCCTCTCTTCTTTGCCTAGCCATAAATCATTCCTCCAAAGTGAAATTAACAGTTAGTGGAGCGCATTAATAATCTTACTCCAGGCACTGGGGAAATGCAGCAACTGGAACCACCCATCTCTCAGAATGTTGAAAACATCATTTTGTTTATGAAATATAAACATTCCACGGTGAGGTTCCTCTGCAAATTTCTACCCACCACCCCCCCAACCCCATCCCGCCCGTGACAGGGAAAAATGATGGTACGCCTGCCGCCAGACGCCCAGTCACCCAGGCACGGTTTGTTCAGCGCCACGGCCTGACCACACACACACACACACACACACACACACACACATACATTCATATACACACACACACACACAATACATGTTTTGCACCAGCTCTCACTCAGGAAAGGCACCCTGTCACTAACATGATATGAATGTGGAGCTCTGGGTTCCCTCAAAAAAAGCATTATTTCTACAATGGATCTGGTGGTTTGAATCTAGCTGTTCACTCATTTGTTTCACTGTTTGCTGGAATCTGTCTCAGAACCGATTGTGCCACGAGCCAGACACTCTCCGTATCATTGCTGCTGCCCGACATAATAGCGTTACATCTCAGTGTCATTATTAACTTGATTATACAGAGTGGTTGAAGCAAAGTATAGCCAAGACCGCTATAAATCAAATACGCGTTTCCCTGATGTGATGTATGGTAGATGTGTCAAGACAATCCAGATGAGCCTAACATTTACAGAGAGAATAAGCAAAGTGGCAAGAGGTGTGCCATACTGCCTACCACTGAAGAACACATACTGACGGTCCATGGCATATCCGCGCCCGCTCATAGCTTGGTAGCTATGGCCTGCGAGCGCTGTTATAGCAGGACGGGGCCAGCAGATAGTGGGATACGAAGGAGTAATGTTGCCCACCATCCAGGTGAAAGCGCAGGAGCTCTGGTGATATATGAAGAGCACTTAAACCCCTTTGTGCCTTGTACATTGCATCTTTGATAGATTAGAAGTGTGACATTAAAATGGAAATTACTCCTGCCTAGCTTGACAAGGGATGGGGGGGCGACCCCTGACCCCCCCGAGGGAGCTCTGGCTGACCGAGTGATCCTTCAGGGAGGGAGATTGTCATGGCCGGGGCCCGCGTGAAGAGCACGTCCTCCACACAGGGGAGGGGCGCCAGTGTTTAAGTCTGTTTGTGAGGAGCAGCGATTTGAGATGGAATTCATGCCGTTATTGACAGAGCAAACAGTCTTTGTGCTACAGTGGAATAGGCTCATCTATGGCCTGGGTTAACCTTTCTCTCTGTTAAATGACATCTGTGCCACCTGTGTCATTAGCAGAGATGCCACATACCTTGGGGTCAAGGCTATTACTGGACCAGTATTTACAAAGTTTTGTATGTAGGCGTAAACACTATGTGCACTTAGGCTTTGGCACAAAGTGGGTCACTGTAGGGTTTACTGTACTGTGGGGGTTAGTCTGGATAGAATAGAGAAGTTATTACTGATCAAGAACCCCGCAGATCTCATCCTGATAAAGAAGTTGACAAGTGTTCAGAAACACAGATTGCAGTTGTCCTCACTCAATAGCCACACTCTGTGGTGGTTGGTGTTGAGGAACATCTTTGGAATCCCCCCTAGCCTCACACCTCTGAACACCCGGACTAATTTCACATGAGGGCTGAGGGGCTGGTGCTTCTCTCCCAGTGTCCCTGCCTCTACAGCTTCATTTCCAAAACATTAATATTACACTCCTTTAAACGACCTCTCTGCATCCTCCTCCCTCTCCACACACACACGCGCACGCGCACGCACACGCACACGCACACGCACACGCACACACACACACACACACACACACAAACACACAAACACACACACAGGCACACACACACACACACACATAACACACACAAACACACACACACAGACACACACAGACACACAACACACACACGACACACACACACACACACACACACACACACACACGTCCCTCTCATTTGTTTTACTTCCAACACCTCTCCCTGACACATTGTTCTGGTGCTTTCCTGCCCGCTCTACTGTGCAGTAGGCTTGCATGAGAAAATATCCTTCACTGTATTAATGACGAGCAAGCTCCACGGGCCAGGTGTATTACAGACAAAGACGAGAGACAGATAGAGAAAGAGAGATAGACAGAGAGAGAGCAGGAGGGAGAGAATATAAAAGGAGAGAATGAGAACGAGATGGAACATAGTGTAAAATATATTAAGGGGCAGGGGAATTCCCTCAACTGTGCCGATCCCCCCCCGCCCCCCCCCCCTTACATCTGCCAGACGAGTGAGCAAAAGGGCCTGTATTCCTCACAGATTGTTCTCCCCAGCAGCCTGACACTGCCGTCTATAATTAATTACATCATTTACATTAGGCTATTGACTAAACAAATACATAAATCACAAGGGCCCCAAGTCAATAGATGCAGACATATTTAATCATGTTCTAAATAATGATTACTGTTCCCTTAATGCAATAATTATTTTCAGCAGCTCGCTGGAATTAATCTTCTGTCACTGCACCGTCAGTGAGGAAAAGAGGGGGGAAAGAGAGAGAGAGATAGAGGAAGAGGGAAAGGAAGAGATGGTAGATAGGGAGAGAGAGGGAGAAGGGTAGGGTGGATGAGGGGTTTTATAGAATGAAAAATATGGCCTTGTTTGGGGAGGCTGTGGTATGATTGACAGTGATAGAGAAAGCATGGTGTTCAAAGAAAAAAGCCATGCCTGTCTGTGTATGTGGACTGACAGGTGAAAAGTGGCTGTCAAAAATGCACTGGATATCTGCTGCTTTGTTTATCAGGCGGCAGGCTCTGAATAAAAGAGGGCTAACATGTATTGCCTGTCTGTCTACCTTTTCATCTGCTGGTTAAATGGGCCTGGGGATTGGAGAGTGAAGTTTATTCCACCCGTTCCCCCCCTCGCTAGTGAAACCATTTATGCCACACGGCCGAAGCGACAGCGATGTGTCACCAGAGACTCCACTTCAAATCAGACCCTCAGATGTCAGCCAGCTCAGATCATGCCGAACAATTTCATCATTTGTCGCCCCTGCCGCTCCGCGTCTCCCTTCACCCCTTGTCTTAACTTGCATAGTGCATCAGCGCTCCCACTTTTTTTTCCCTCTACTCCCTCTGCGATAGCTTTAAGGAACCCGAGCGGCTGCACTAATGTGTAAAATTACATTTATTTTTAATTGATTTAGCTCATCCTATTTAACTTGACGTGTAATTGCATGGTCCTTGTGCTCATAAGGATTAGGTAAAGGATCGGGATGTTGAGAATCCTCCCAGGAGTGTATTAGAGCCCAGGGAAGATGGAGATTTATATGCAGTGAGTCAACAACTGTCAGTGTTGCTGGAAAAGTAAAGACCATTAAATGGGCCCATTTTTTGCTTGTCACCTCCCAGGGGCTCCTGGGAATCTTTTCCCCAAACAATCCGATGATGAGCTAACCGTGCCCTGCTCTTTAATTCATTAGGGTCAGGGGGTTAATGACTTTGTGTTTACCACTAACCTGCTCTTTGATAAGGAGAACCGCTGACCTCCCCCCCTAGTTTGGACTATTTTAATAAAGACGGTTAGTGTTGCGCCGCCTGGAAGCGCGGAATGTGAAAATAAAGTGCAACAGACCCCCTTTGTGTGAGCACTGCAGACCAGGCACCCAAGTTGGGTGGTGAGAACCACCAATATTTATTCATGATAAAGAGAAAGTGGCTTGTTGGCACAGGCTACTTCATTTACGTGCTGTTATAGACTGTTTGCCCCAGGCAGGGATCTCTGTCTATCACCAAATAGATGAACCTGTCTTGTTCGCTCCTTCTTCTTGTCAGCCGGCTCCTCCACCATGGCAGGGGGAAACTCCTCAAAGCCTTTTGTCTCGCAGCTCCTTGTATCTATTTCCTGGTTGTTGTTTTCAATAAAGGAGAGGAGGGGCTTAAGGTGGACACTTTTGTGAGGAGCTGTGGGATGCTTAAGTCAGAGCTGACAGGATGCTTAAGCAGTGATTCTGTTGTGCACAGCTGCAAGAATAGGCAAGAAATTCAGCACTTTGGGTGGGCTTGAGCTGAATATGGGCTGTGATTTTCACTTAAAAAAAAAATAAGTGTGACAATACAGACAATATATATATATATTTACACACACACATATATATATTTACACACACATGTTTTAATTATTGTGATACACACAATC